>NC_073630.1:55082878-55385909 GCF_029407905.1 Bubalus kerabau | reverse complement strand
TTAACTTGCATTTTTGCTGTTTGGGGGCATTTGGCATAAATGTATATATATATAGCAATTTTATGTGGGTTAGTTAGATTAGAATAAAATGATAGTATCTTTAAAATCACATGGTAGGACAGGATTTTTCTTAGAAAATCTGCCATCTTTCATGATCTTACTCTCAATAATTATTTAACTGAAATAGAGAATTCCTTCAGAACTCCCTGTTGCTGCAGAATTATTTTTTCTTCCTTTCCAGTTGTTCTACAAAGCCTATGTCTTATGATGAGAAAATTTAGTCTTAAGTAAGCAATTTTTAGCAATTATTATGACTATAATATATGAAGTGATGCCTAACATTTCAAATTTAAACACAGACTGCCAACCATACTGCTCTCAAGAGCCTCCTTTATCTTTGTTTTGAAAATGTGGTTTTATGTATTTATGCTGAAATGAAACAATCCATAAATGCTCTTTCATCTTGATACTTCATTTCATTAAGTTGCAAAGAAATAATTAACATATGTGTTGAATAAAAATCCTACTTCAAAACTCATTTTTCATCTTCATTATGTTGCTACTGTGGAAGCAAAATTTTAATTTGGAGTCAATCTTTTCTTTTAGCCTTAGTTCTGGGTATTTAGACTGTGTCATAGAAGCAGTAAGTGGATGCTTAGTAAAACGTATTCTTTAAGTCAAATAACCACATTATAGCATTACCACCAATATATTTACAATTATCTTCAGTCAGTGGTCCATATAAAATGATGTGGAGACACTTTCCATTCCCATCTTTTTCATTCTTCCAGTTTTTGTGGGTACCTCAACCACTGCCTTGCCCCGTTTGACTGTATCTGAATAATTTTCCCTCCCATGCTAGGCTAACAAAATGCTTTTTAGGGCTCAGCCTATCCACATACAACATGCAAGCAGTTCTCTGTTGAAGTGTTGCCATCCCTTTAACTTCTGGTTATGCCAAGACAGTCATGTAAAATTGTCTTTATCTCAATTCCCCAATCTTATGAAAAGAAGATCCTCCTTTCCTGGGTTCCTTTCCTTTTTGCTTTCCCACTGAATTCCCTTGCTTTCTCAAGCCTAGAAAGTGTTTTTTTTTTTTTTTTTTTTTTTTTCAGTCTCAAAGCAGAACTGGGAGGAAAGTATAGTTTTTACTTATTTTGTATCCTGATCAATATTTTGTCTCTGCTCTGACTCCTTTACATTCCTTTAGGTGACTAGAATTTAAAAAATTATAATCCAGGAATAGACTCCCATATTCTATGCTCTATTCTATGACATATTTTCCTTGAGGAAAACTAGCATAGAATGATGTAGATGATTTAATAGCAGAACGGCAGTGGGAGTAATAGGAAATCGTATTTCAAAAACATAATCTTGAATCACATGTAATACATATGCATATTAAAACTGTTGGAGAAAAGAAAGAGGAAAGAGGTTAATAATTCTTGGGATAACCATAACATTGAATAGTAGAGAATTCCTAAATAAAATTCATAACCCTTGGAAAACTTACATAGAAGAGGGAGAGAATAGATGGGCAATTATAGATACTAGGAATAAAAATGTCACAAAGAAATATGTTAAATTAATAAAGATTACTTATTGATCAAAAATTTTGTTGTTGTTTGCCTATTGTATGTCAGGCTTTATGCTACTGTCTGGAAATCAAAGCTTCAGCAAGACACAATTTTTCTCCCAAGGAGTTCAAAAACCAGTCTTAAAGACAGGGAAGTAAAATAGCACATATAATGCATCACAATAACTATAAATATAAACTTGGTTAGAAGGAATTCTCAAACAGCAGATGTACTAGTGGTAGTGATAATGTGTGTGTGTGTGTGTGTGTGTGAGAGTGTGTATGTTTAATCGTTTCCAAGTGGAATGGCACCTGTGTTAAATCTAAAAAGGAGACAAGAGGCACATGAAATGATGCTCAACATCAGTAATTACTGCTGCTGCTGCTGCTAAGTTGCTTCAGTCGTGTCCTACTCTGTGCGACCCCATAGACGGCAGCCCATGAGGCTCCCGTCCCTGAGATTCTCCAGGCAAGAACACTGGAATGGGTTGTCATTTCCTTCTCCAATGCATAAAAGTGAAAAGTGAAAGTGAAGTCGCTCGGTCATGCCCAACTCTTAGCAACCCCATGGACTACAGCCTACCAGGCTCCTCCGTCCATGGGATTTTCCAGGCAAGAGTACTGGAGTGGGTCACCAGTGCCTTCTCAGTAATTACTAGAGAAACGCAAACCAAAACTACAATGAGGTATTACCTCACACCTTTCAATATCTCCCTTATTCTTTAATTCTTACTAAAAAACCAAGACTTTAAGTACATGAATGTGTTACTAATTATATTGAGTTTTTTTCATATTTGCTGCATGACAAGAGCTTCTCTGGTGGCTCGGTGGGGGTGGGGTGGCGGGGAGAAATCTGCCTGTGAATGCAGGAGACTTGGGTTCAATCCCTAAGTTAGAAAGATTCCCTGAAGAAGGAAATGACAACCTATTCTGGTACACTTGCCTGGGAAATGCCATGGACAGAGGAGCCTGGTGGGCTTTGGTCCATGGGGTCACAGAAGAGATGGGAAGTTTGGACTGAGTGAGTGAATATGCATGCACACATATATAATGGAATATTATTCAGTCACAAAAAATGAAACAATGACATTTGCAGTCACAAGGATGGACCTAAGAGAATATGGCATTAAGTGATATAAGATAGACAAGGAAAGACAAATATCAAATGGTATCATTTACATGTGGACTCTAAATAAGTGATACAAATGAACTCTTTTACAAAACAGAAAAAGATTCACAGACAGAGGAAAGAAAAAAAAAACAAAAACAACTTATGGTTACCAAAGAAGTAAGGAGAGACAAGAGTTTGGGATTAACATATGCACACTACATTTTAAAAATAGATAAACAACAAGGGTCTACGTTATAGCACAGGTAACTATCCTCAATATCTTGTAATAATGTATAAGGATATTGAAGTCATCTTTCAAGATGGCAAATATTTGTGAATTTTCAAAACTTTTTAGTAAAAAAACTATATATTTTAGAAGAGGGAAAGCTTAATTCATGAATTCTTTAAAAATCTTGAGTTAATTATTTAGAATTCTTCTTCCTGCTTAATAAAGTAACAGCCAAAGCCCTGCAGGAATGTTCAGTCCACTATCTAAATCATATTGCTTCCTAGGCAAAGTCAGAAAAGCCTGTGTTAAATGTGCTACAAGCAATATTTGTGACACAAATTTCAAGTATTAGTTCATAAATTCTGGTTTTATATTGACCCTGCCCTCCTAGAACATCTGTTCTGTTCAGACAAAAATGCAAAGGAACATGTTTATAGCACAGCATGTGAGAAAGATTTAGTATTTTAGTTTTATCTGCCTATTTGTAGACTTGAATAATTTTTATATTACAAGGAAAAATGGATCCAAAGCATCTGATATTAAATCCCTAGAAGAATTCCAAAATGTCAGTTGGTTATTAAGCTAAGCTGTGTTCCTGTGTAAACTCTTTAAAGGGATTCTGTACCTGTGTATTGATTAGCCACCTGTGGGAGAGACTGCATGCTGAAGGAAAGATAAACATCTATTTGAGTGTCCTATGCTTTATTGACTATGCCAAAGCCTTTGACTGTGTGGGTCACAATAAACTGTGGAAAATTCTGAAAGAGATGGGAATATAAGACCACCTGACCTGCCTCTTGGGAAACCTATATGCAGATCAGGAAGCAACAGTTAGAACTGGACGTGGAACAACAGACTGGTTCCAAATAGGAAAAGGAGTACGTCAAGGCTGTATATTGTCACCCTGCTTATTTAACTTATATGCAGAGTACTTCATGAGAAACGCTGGGCTGGAAGAAACACAAGCTGGAATCAAGATTGCCAGGAGAAATATCAATAACCTCAGATATGCAGATGACACCACCCTTATGGCAGAAAGTGAAGAGGAACTAAAAAGCCTCTTGATGAAAGTGAAAGAGGAGAGTGAAAAAGTTGGCTTAAAGCTCAACATTCAGAAAACTAAGATCATGGCATCTGGTCCCATCACTTCATGGGAAATAGATGGGGAAACAGTGGAAACAGTAGCAGACTCTATTTTGGGGGGCTCCAAAATCACTGCAGATGGTGATTGCAGCCATGAAATTAAAAGATGCTTACTCCTTGGAAGGAAAGTTATCGTCAACTTAGACAGCATATTCAAAAGCAGAGATATTACTTTGCCAACAAAGGTCTGTCTAGTCAAGGCTATGGTTTTCCCAGTGGTCATGTATGGATGTGAGATTTGAACTGTGAAGAAAGCTGAGCACTGAAGAATTGATGCTTTTGAACTGTGGTGTTGGAGAAGACTCTTGAGAGTCCCTTGGATTGCAACGAGATCCAAACAACCCATTCTAAAGGAGATCAGTCCTGGGTGTTCATTGGAAGGACTGATGCTAAAGCTGAAACTCCAATACTTTGGCCACCTCATGTGAAGAGCTGACTCATTTGAAAAGACTCTGATGCTGGGAGGGATTGGGGGCAGGAGGAGAAGGGGACGACAGAGGATGAGATGGCTGGATGGCATCACCGACTCGATGGATATGAGTTTGTGTAAACTCCAGGATTTGGTAATGGACAGGGAGGCCTGGCGTGCTTCATTTCATGGGGTTGCAAAGAGTCGGACATGACTGAGTGACTGCACTGAGCTGATTCTTTGAAAGAAGACACTTCTTTAAGTGAGGAATTCTGAAACTATGTTTCTTTTTTTTATGTTAATTTTATGAAACTACGTTTCTTAATATTGGCTTTCCTAAATTATTTTCTTTGCTTTCTGTATAACTAACAAAAGGAGAATAAAATCTGGCTCTCTACTTTCATCAATTTTATAATTCCTGTTATCAAGAAGGGCTTTCCTGGTAGCTTAGATGGTGAATCCTCCTGCAATGCAGGAGACCTGGCTTTGATCCCTGGATTGGGAAGATACCCTGGAGAAGGGAAGGGCTACCCTATCCAGTGGGAGTTAAATATCCATACACATATCTTAACCTCACAAATAATTGACTTTTATCACTCTAATTACTTTCAACTCAGCTTTCTGTGAACCACAGATCTCCAGGACTGTAATACTACATGTGACATAAACAGGCAGAAATGTCAGTCTGTGAACATCACCTAACATTTCACTCTTCAGCTACAATGTGATACTTTAAACTCTCATGGCATATTTCTTTGATATTTTGTTCACTGGTTCCTTCATTCATTTACTGAAACTGCAGGAATAAACCTCTTGCTATATGATAATAATTTCCTAAACACTCCAAGTTGGCTTGTAAAGAATACAAATATATAGTGGACCAAACTACTCAAACTTAATGAGCTGCATATAATAGTGTATTTTTCAAATAACCAGATGGTACGAGCATTAAGAATGATTAAAGGGTTTATTTTCTGTTTGCCATGGGAACAGGAAGGAAGGAACATCAAACTGCTTGGAGGTGGTAGGGATCATTTTAAAAGAATATGGTCAATTGGGTCTGAGGTAGGCAAAAGAAGCAGGAGGAGCTATGCTGAAAAGGAGCCTAAAGGCATATTCCAGAGTTCTATTTCATCTGTAAATATAAAAGATGAGATTGGAAATATACACTTTATTCAGACCACAAAGGACACTGTGTCTCAGGCTAAGAATTAGGAATCATATGCCACTTTGTAATCTTTAGAATTTGGCTTTAGTTATCATTAATCAGAACTGACATCAAATTCTGGAAGGAGATATAAATCTATTTCTCACCGTCCTTCATCTAACCTGTTCCGACCTTCAAATTCTATTTCAGAAGTGTGAACCACAATACCTGGCTGAATGATGGAATAAAGTTTCAAGTTAGACAACATAATTATCGTGTTGTTAAAACCCATTAATCAAAGTGAGTTTTCATCTACCCTCTTGATTATTAAACAATAAAATATTGAAAGACTGACCTCCCATTCAAATAAAAAGAAAAATGACAGCTTGTCCCAAAAAATCATGTTTGGAATTTATTGTCAGTTGGGGCCATATAGAAAGGAGAGACTTCAAGGAAATATTAATGTCAGAAATTTTCTTTAAAACTATTATTTCCAGTTAACTGAGAGCATATGTGGGTTATAAATGCATATTGATCTCCCTTTCTTCATCTCTTTCACTCATTCTTTCCTTTTCTCATTGTCTTGGTACCCATTTGTTTTACCTACAAAAAGAAAAAAAAACTTCATCATTCCCATATGAATGTTTCTATCAATGTATCTTTTGCTTCTATCCACTTAGACCAAATTTCATGAATTTTCAGATTGTGTTCCTATGTCCTGATTGATATTGTTATTTCATTTTTCCAATAACAGTTCTTCAGAAAGGCAAATCTAAAATGCTCAGTAGTTAATGAGTGGTAATAATGTTTTACTTCTCCAACATCTTGTCCTTTAATATCTACTTCCTGTCTCTATTAATGACAAATTTTATTCCAGCCCTCCAATTAGTGCCTTCTGTTGCCACTGTCAACAGCACCAAATCCCTCCACATTTTGCTTTGCTTACTCAGTTTATTCTTAGTTGAGATAAACTATTTCAGAAGTGCTCCATGGAACCAGTTTTGTGTTCTTTAATTACAATGAACATTATCACAACATTACAAGAAAATGTTTGCCTATTTGATTTACAGTATGTTCCTCTTTATAGCATGACCTAAATCAAATCCCTTACAATTATACAGTAGAAGTGACAAATAGATTCAATGCAACAGATCTGATAGACAGAGTATCAGAAGAACTATGGATGGAGGTTTGTGACATTGTACAGGAGATGGTGACCAAAAACATCTCCAAGAAAAATAAATGCAAAATGTTTGTCTGAGGAGGCCTTAAAAATAGTTGAGAAAAGTGAAAAACATGGGAGAAAAGGAAAGATATACCCATTTGAATGCAGAGTTCCAAAGAATAGCAAGGAGAGATAAGAAAGCTTTCCTAAGTGAACAATGCAAAGAAATAGAGGAAAACAATAGAAGCGGAAAGAGTAGAGATCTCTTCAAGAAAATTAGAGATACTAAGGGAGCATTTCATGCAAAGATGTACACAATAAAGGACAGAAATGTTATGGACCTATCAGAAGCGGAAGATATTAAGAAGAGGTGGCAAGAATACCCAGAAGAAATATACATAAAAGATCTTCATGACCCAGATAATCATGTGGTAAATCACTTACCTAGAGCCAGAATTCATGGAGTGTGAAGTCAAGTGGGCCTTAGGAAGCATCACTATGAACATAGCTAGTGGAGGTGATGGAATTCCAGTTGAACTATTTCAAATCCTAAAAGATGATTCTGTGAAAGTGCTACACTCAATATTCCAGCAAATTTGGAAAACTCAGCAGTGGCCACAGAACTGTAAAAGGTCAGTTTTCATTCCAATCCCAAAGAAAGGCAAGGCCAAAGAATGTTCAAGCTACTGCACAATTGCAATCATTCACACTCTAGCAAAGTAATGCTCAAAATTCTCCAAGTCAGGCTTCAACAGTACGTGAGCTGTGAACTTCTAGATGCTCAAGCTGGATTTAGAAAAGGCAGAGGAACCAGAGATCAAATTTCCAACATCTGTTGAATCAGATAAAAAGCAAGAGAATTCCAGAGAAAAACCTACTTCTGCTTCATTGACTAGCTAAAGCCTTTGTATGGATCTCCACAAACTGTGGAAAATTCTTAGAGATGGGAATACCAGACCACCTGACTTGCCTCCTGAGAAACCTGTATGCAGGTCAAGAAGCAATAGTTAGAACCGGACATGGAACAATGGACTGGTTCCAAATTGGGAATGTCAAGGCTATATATTGTCACCCTGGTTATTTAACTTATACACAGAGTACATCATGCAAAATGTCAAGCTGGGTGAATCACAAGCTGGAGTCAAGATTGCCATGAGAAATATCAACAACCTCAGATATGCAGATAAAATAAACTTAATGGCAGAAAGTGAAGCAGAACTAAAGAGCCTCTTGATGAAAGTGAAAGAGAAGAGTGGAAAAGCTGGCTTAAAACTCAACATTGATAAATGAAGATCATGGTATCTGATCCCATCACTTCATGGCAAATAGATGGGGGGAAATGGAAAGAGTGACAGATGTTATTTTAAGGGTTCCAAAATCACTGCAGATGGTGACTGTAGCTATGAAATTAAAAGGCACTTGCTCCTTGGAAGAAAAGCTATGACAAAGCTAGATAGTGTATTAAAAAGCAGAGATATTACTTTGCCAACAAATGTCTTTATTTTAAAAACTATGGTATTTCCAGTAGTCACATATGGATGTGAGAGTTGAACCACAAAGAAGGCTGAATGCAGAAGAATTGGTACTTTGAACTGTGGCATTGGAGAAGATTCTTGAGAGTCCTTTGTACTGTAAGAAGGTCAAGCCAGTCAATCCTAAGGGAAATCAATTCTGAGTATTCATTGGAAGAATTGATACTGAAGCAGAATCTCTAATATTTTGGCCACCTAATATGAAGAACTGACTCACTGGAAAAGACTTTGATACTGGAGAAGATTGAAGTCAGGAGGAGAGGGGGATAACAGAGGATGAGATGGTTGGATGGAATCATCTACTCAATGAACATGAGTTTGAGCAAACTCCGGGAGATGTTGAAGGACAGGGAAGACCGGCATGTTACAGCCCATGGGGTCACAAAGAGTCAGACATGACTGAGCAACTGAACAACAACGTTCCTCTGGACTATAAGATTTGTAATGCCAAGATGCCGTCTTGACCAAGCAATCTGTGGAGTTCAGTTTGATTTCCTAATATATGCAGTTTTTTTTTTTTCAATTTTATTTTATTTTTAAACCTAAAACACTGTATATGTTTTGACAAACATCAAAATGAATCTGCCACAGGTATACAAGTGCTCCCCATCCTGAACCCTCCTCCCTCTTCCCTCCCCACACCATCCCTCTGGGTCGTCCCAGTGCACCAGCCCCAGGCATCCAGTATCCTGCATTGAACCTGGACTGGCAACTCGTTTCATACATGATATTACACATGTTTCAATGCCATTCTCCCAAATCATCCCACCCTCTCCCTCTCCAACAGAGCCCATAAGACTGTTCTATACATCAGTGTCTCTTTTGCTGTCTCGTACACAGGGTTATTGTTACCATCTTTCTAAATTCCATATATATGCGTTAGTATACTGTATTGATGTTTTACTTTCTGGCTTACTTCACTCTGTATAATAGGCTCCAGTTTCATCCACCTCATTAGAACTGATTCAAATGTATTCTTTTTAATGGCTGAGTAGTACTCCATTGTGTATATGTACCACAGCTTGCTTATCCATTCATCTGCTGATGGACATCTAGGTTGCTTCCATGTCCTGGCTATTATAAACAGTGCTGTGATGAACATTGGGGTACACGTGTCTCTTTCCCTTCTGGTTTCCTCAGTGTGTATGCCCAGCAGTGGGATTGCTGGATCATAAGGCAGGTCTATTTTCAGTTTTTTAAGGAATCTCCACACTGTTCTCCATAGTGGCTGTACTAGTTTGCATTCCCACCAACAGTGTAAGAGGGTTCCTTTTTCTCCACACCTTCTCTAGCATTTATTGCTTGTAGACTTTTGGATAGCAGCCATTCTGACTGGTGTGAAATGGTATCTCATAGTGGTTTTGATTTGCATTTCTCTGAAAATGAGTGATGTTGAGCATCTTTTCATGTGTTTGTTAGCCATCTGTATGTCTTCTTTGGAGAAATGTCTATTTGCTTCTTTGGCCCATTTTTTGATTGGGTCATTTATTTTTCTGGAGTTGAGCTGTAGGAGTTGCTTGTATATTTTTGAGATTAGTTGTTTGTCAGTTGCTTCATTTGCTATTATTTTCTCCCATTCTGAAGGCTGCCTTTTCACCTTGCTAATAGTTTCCTTTGATGTGCAGAAGCTTTTAAGTTTTATTAGGTCCCATTTGTTTATTTTTGCTTTTATTTCCAATATTCTGGGAGATGGGTCATAGAGGATCCTGCTGTGATGTATGTCAGAAGGTGTTTTGCCTATGTTCTTCTCTAGGAGTTTTATAGTTTCTGGTCTTACATTGAGATCTTTAATCCATTTTGAGTTTATTTTGTGTATGGTGTTAGAAAGTGTTCTACTTTCATTCTTTTACAAGTGGTTGACCAGAGTTCCCAGCACCACTTGTTAAAGAGATTGTCTTTAATCCATTGTATATTCTTGCCTCCTTTGTCAAAGATAAGGTGTCCATATGTGCGTGGATTTATCTCTGGGCTTTCTATTTTGTTCCATTGATCTATATTTCTGTCTTTGTGCCAGTACCATACTGTCTTGATAACTGTGGCTTTGTAGTAGAGCCTGAAGTCAGGTAGGTTGATTCCTCCAGTTCCATTCTTCTTTCTCAAGATAGCTTTGGCTATTCGAGGTTTTTTTGTATTTCCATACAAATTGTGAAATTATTTGTTCTAGCTCTGTGAAGAATACCGTTGGTAGCTTGATAGGGATTGCATTGAATCTATAAATTGCTTTGGGTAGCATACTCATTTTCACTATATTGATTCTTCTAATCCATGAACATGGTATATTTCTCCATCTATTAGTGTCCTCTTTGATTTCTTTCACCAGTGTTTTATGGTTTTCTATATATAGGTCTTTAGTTTCTTTAGGTAGATATATTCCTAAGTATTTTATTCTTTCTGTTTCAATGGTGAATGGAATTGTTTCCTTAATTTCTCTTTCTGTTTTCTCATTATTAGTGTATAGGAATGCAAGGGATTTCTGGGTGTTGATTTTATATCCTGCAACTTTACTATAGTCATTGATTAGTTCAAGTAATTTTCTGGTGGAGTCTTTAGGGTTTTCTATGTAGAGGATCATGTCATCTGCAAACAGTGAGAGCTTTACTTCTTCTTTTCCAATTTGGATTCCTTTTATTTCTTTTTCTGCTCTGATTGCTGTGGCCAAAACCTCCAAAACTATGTTGAATAGTAATGGTGAAAGTGGGCACCCTTGTCTTGTTCCTGACTTTAGAGGAAATGCTTTCAATTTTTCACCATTGAGGATAATGTTTGCTGTGGGTTTGTCACATATAGCTTTTATTATGTTGAGGTATGTTCCTTCTATTCCTGCTTTCTGGAGAGTTTTTATCATAAATGGATGTTGAATTTTGTCAAAGGCTTTCTCTGCATATATTGAGATAATCATATGGTTTTTATTTTTAAATTTGTTAATGTGGTGTATTACATTGATTGATTTGCGGATATTGAAGAATCCTTGCATCCCTGGGATAAAGCCCACTTGGTCATGGTGTATGATCTTTTTAATGTGTTGTTGGATTCTGATTGCTAGAATTTCGTTAAGGATTTTTGCATCTATGTTCATCAGTGATATTGGCCTGTAGTTTTCTTTTTTTGTGGGATCTTTGTCAGGTTTTGGTATTAGGGTGATGGAGGCCTCATAGAATGAGTTTGGAAGTTTACCTTCCTCTGCAATTTTCTAGAAGAGTTTGAGCAGGATAGGTGTTAGCTCCTCTCTAAATTTTTAGTAGAATTCAGCTGTGAAGCCGTCTGGACCTGGGCTTTTGTTTGCTGGAAGATTTTTGATTACAGTTTCAATTTCCATGCTTGTGATGGGTCTGTTAAGATTTTCTATTTCTTCCTGGTCCAGTTTTGGAAAGTTGTACTTTTCTAAGAATTTGTCCATTTCTTCCACATTGTCCATCTTATTGGTATATAATTTTTGATAGTAGTCTCTTATGATCCTTTGTATTTCTGTGTTGTCTGTTGTGATCTCTCCATTTTCATTTCTAATTTTATTGATTTGATTTTTCTCCCTTTGTTTCTTGATGAGTCTGGCTAATGGTTTGTCAATTTTATTTATCCTTTCAAAGAACCAGCTTTTGGCTTTATTGATTTTTGCTATGGTCTCTTTTATTTCTTTTGCATTTATTTCTGCTCTAATTTTTAAGATTTCTTTCCTTCTGCTAACCCTGGGGTTCTTCATTTCTTCCTTTTCTAGTTGCTTTAGTATATATGTAGTTTTTGATAAATAAACCTATTACTGAAAGTTGTGGGGAAAACGTCAAATCTTAGTTCAAGACCCTTATTGTCTTTGTTACTTCAAACTTCACCCATAATCCTCTCTGGGCTTCAGAATTTAAGCTACAGAATGACAATTTTGAACCAAATGGAAATTATAGACCTTTCAAATGTATAATTCTTCGGCTCTGTAAATGGTAATATTTGGAGGTAAGCTAATTTCTATTGGCATCATGTTTTCACATTGTAGGACCTGTGCTGGAGTAATATCCCTGGCTTATTTCTCTTTAGACAAGGAGGTATGATCTAACTGACTGGTGAGTTAGGGAGAAGGAACTGGCCATTGGCCATGAGGGTATTTGATTGTGGAGACATCATGTTTTCTCCTGCTTTCATCAAAATAGTCAGAACAGCTTCTGCTCCTGCAGGTGAAGGTCTGCAGTTGACCAATGCTGCTGTGACAAGGGAATCAAGTATATTTAACATAGGCCCATTTGCCTATAGACCTAAAGTGCATTATCAAGACACTTTCTCAGTAGTAGAGATATTTCAATTTCTTGACATTTTTACCTTTAGTTTAGTTCTCAGCATTGGAGGACTACACAGGAGTTTTGTGTATGTGAACTCCAAAATCTCAAGTGTGTGTGTGTGTGTGTGTGTGTGCTCAGTTGCTAAGTCATGTCTAACTCTCTGTGACCCCATGGACTGTAGCCCTCCAGGATCCTCTGCTCATGGGATTTTCCAGGCAAAAATACCTGGTGAGTTGCCATGTCCTTCTCCAGGGGATTTTTCTGGCTCAGAAGAGGTTATAGCTAAACACAGTGTTAGCTATGTATACTCTGCCTTTCAAATAAGCAGAAGAGTATTTTGAATGTTTGAATGTTTATGTGTGTTCATGTTTGTACTCCTATATTGACAAGGATATTGTGTCTTTACGTGGAAAAGTTACCTAGTATACTTAAATACTCAATCTATAGATATTAGATTCAGTGATATTACAGTCTAGGTTTATCAGAGATGCAGGGAAGGGTATATATCATGAAAGCAAGAGAGTTCCACTATGGAGATGTCCACACTTTGAGAAAGAAAATAGTCACAGATAAACTGACAAAATTAATGGTTTAGAAAGTTCTATTTTCCTAATGTTTTTGCATTGCTTCAAATAATACAAATTATTCATTGTTTTATGAAAGTTAAATAATAGTGAAATCTTTAAGCAAAGATGGAAGAGTGGCAATCTTTCCCTTTTGCTTTGTTTCTCTGAACTTCTTGTTTTGGAGGGGTGTGGTAAGCTTCTTACCTGTTCCCAAGGGTCAGCTACAGGCATCATTGGCAGGTCCTGGAAGACATTATCTTGCTGAACACAGGGATTGTTTCAGGAGTGGGTTTATGTCTTGAAGAGAGTCAATATCCATGTATAGACACTTATAAAGATTCTAGAGAAAATGAGCATCTATTATTGACATCATTGAGCTTCAGTTCAGTTCAGTTGGGTTGCTCAGTTGTGTCCAACTCTTTGTGACCCCATGAATCACAGCACGCCAGGCCTCCCTGTCCATCACCAACTCCCAGAGTTCACTCAGACTCACGTCCATCCAGTCAGTGATGCCATCCAGCCATCTCATCCTCTGTCATCCCCTTCTCCTCCTGCCCACAATCCCTCCCAGCATTACAGTCTTTTCCAATGAGTCAACTCTTCACATAAAGTGGCCAAAGTACTGGAGTTTCAGCTTTAGCATTATTCCTTCCAAAGAAATCCCAGGGCTGATCTCCTTCAGAATGGACTGGTTGGATCTCCTTGCAGTCCAAGGGACTCTCAAGAGTTTTCTCCAACACCACAGTTCAAAAGCATCAATTCTTCGGCGTTCAGCTTTCTTCACAGTCCAACTCTCACATCCATACATGACCACAGGAAAAACCATAGCCTTGACTAGACAGACCTTTGTTGGCAAAGTAATGTCTCTGCTTTTCAATATGCTATCTAGGTGGGTCATAACTTTTCTTCCAAGGAGTAAGCATCTTTTAATTTCATGGCTGCAGCCACCATCTACAGTGATTTTGTCAATGATAAAAATTGTAAAAGCCTGGGATTCTCTGGGAACATCTTGGCTGTTGAGGGAGAATGCACATCAGAGGAAGAACACCCAGAGGGAAACAGGTGGGAAGTGGCAAGAGAGGGACAAAAAGAATCCTAATGACAGTGTTTCAAACCCTGGAATGACTGTTGCATGGAACCACCTTCACAACACATACTCTGTAATTATATCCTGAGAAAATACATTCATTTTTCTCTTCTTAAGCTAGTCAGAAATGCATTTTGACCTTCTACATAGAGTTCTGACTAATGCATACAAATGAGCACATATCATGTGATAATAAAGACTCTTGGAGTTTAGGAAATAAGAAACTTGTTTAGATGAGTAGGGAATGATTGAAGGATTAATGGAAGTTTATCTTATCTTTAACATTTTTCCATTGAAAACATTTTATTTAGTAAGTGAGGAGGAAACTTTGGAGGAAATTGGCATGGCATGGTGGAGATATTACCCATGTTTTTCTTGCTTTTGTTTCTTGTGACAATTCTGCTACTGCTGCTGCTAAGTCGCTTCAGTCATGTCCGACTCTGGGCGACCCCATGGACTGCAGCCTACCAGGCTTCTCCGTCCATGGGATCCTCCAGGCAAGAACACTGGAGTGGGTTGCCATTTCCTTCTCCAGTGCATGAAAGTGGAAAGTGAAAATGAAGTTGCTCAGTCATGACAATTCTAATCCACAGTTAAAGGAAAGGATTACATCAAAGTTCATCAGAAAAGACCACTTTGACATTAATGATGTATCTTACACTTGCAATGAGGAAGTTGACAGACATATTTCCAGTGTGTGACACTCATGGCACAGTGGATTTTGTAATCATATTAATCCACTGCTACCTATTTAGGTGAATTTTTTGTTGACATGTAGTCATTACATGCATCAGTTATTACAACAGGATACCTAGCTGTGATTTTTACCCCTATTTCAAAATGAGGAAACAGACTTATAACCATGAAATAGTTAGCCTGTCCTCTCAGAACTGGGAGATTAGGGAGTAAATACTCAAATTCAGATTTGGCAGATACAGTACTAATATTGTTTTCAGTTCTTTGTTTTTTATGTCTTATCATTGATTGATCTACATCCCATGGGAGAAAAAAATGTGTTATTTGGATAATGACAGAGAATTAGGATAGGCCAAAAAAAACTGGGATGTGTCATTTAGAGTTCTTAATACAGCAGTTGACCAAAAAGAGGCATTTTTTTGAAACTTGGATCGGTAATACTGAGACCACTTAAGAAGTTTGTCTCCTACACAGCTTTATGTAAGTTCTCTGTCTTCCAGTGAAATGGACAATAACACAAGGAAACAGTACCAGGAAAACTTGAAAATAAAAGAATACATACTTTGTTTTGGAAGGTACCATTAAAATGATTTCAGTCATGCTTTATTTAATCTCAACATTCATAACTTTCATAAATCCTCACAGAAATAGAGAAAATTTTTTTAATAAGTTGAAGGCATTTCATAGGTTTTTTTTCTTTCGTATTGAGTACCATACTAAATTTCCATACAAAGTTGTCAAAAACCATTTCCCCTTAATCTATAATACAATGGCAGTATGACAGGCCATATTTTACTACCATATACCTGAATTCCTTAGGAAGTTGCAACTTCCATATCACAGGGAGCCATATGTAGATTTATGAATTGTTGAAATTTTAAAAAGCTTTAAAGTGACAGTAATGTGTTGCCTAAATAATGCCAGGAATATATTTTAATCTTCAAAAATAAACTATAAAATACTGTCCTACCAAAAAATTGAGGTCAAAGATGAAACAATATATGTCAAGATATTTCTAGTTATAAAGATGAGTAATAGATTAAAACTTCAAGCCAGACATGATAATATTAATGTAGCACTAAAATTCATGAATCAAAATCATAATGTTCTGTGGATTAACATAGTAACCATGGCATTAGTTACAGCATTAGTTAATATATAAAAATAAATATGTTTGTAAGAATCATATGTGGTGAAAATTGGGATAGAATTTCTATAATTTAACGTTTCATGGTGGTAAGTGGATAGATACATTTAAATGCCCTTCTTTTTAAAACCCAAATTAATTTATTATTGTTAACTATAGACAAAGAAATTGTGCTTTTTTGCTAACTTCCTATAGAGATTATACTGGCATATTTTTGAAGAGCAGCAACATGTTCAATACAAAACTCCTGGTGGAGAATTTACAGCATATGGAAACTGGTCTCAGTTGAGCCATCAATAATTATCATGTTAGGTATATCTTGCACAATGCTGCTCTCTGTCTTTGTTCCTAAGAGGGACTTTCCAGGTGGCTCAGTGGTAAACAATTTGCTTGCCAAACAGAAGATTTAGATTTGATCCCTTGGTCAAGAAGATAGCCTAGAAAAGGAAACAACAACCCACTCCAGTATTCTTGCCTGGGAAATCCCATGGACAGAGGAGCCTGGTGGGCTACAGGTCATGGGGTCGCAGAGTTGACATGACTTCATGAATAAACAATGACAAAAACACATTATTGGAAGATGCGAGAATAAGGTATCTTTAAGAAATTTTCTGAAATGTGTATGAATAATCAGGAATGAATTGTAGATCTTTGTAACAGTGGGGTAACCATTTGTTTTCTTCACCCTTATTAAATGAGTGCTGCTAGTTCTGCTATTTTCTATTATAAAATCCCCCTTTTGAAAGCACACTCCAAAATGGACATGGTAGTATCATTAAGTGAATGTGTACTGCATGGAAACTGCTGAGCAAGGCTGTATATGGAATGTGGTTTCTTGGAAACATCACCTTTCTGGATTCATATTTTGCCCTCTAGCTTTTGTTGAAAAATTTAAAACTGTTTCTTCTGCATATGGTCAAAGAATCCCATTAAAGTTGAAACAGAAGCCCTTAGTTCTGTTGCATCCATTGGTTCAGATCAGCACCAGCTGGAATTTTTATGGTCTGTGGTTCAACAACCCAACATATTGAGGTCATTTCTTCTTTTTTTACTGTCAGTTGCAAATGATGGAAAATGTCAGCCTGGGATGAGCAACAACTCCAAAAAGTGACATGGACAACTAATACAAGCTGACACATGTAGCTCCTCTTCACTTTGCTGGTTTCATAAATGGCCAGACATAATGTGCCTTCAGAACATGCTGAAGGTGCTATCTTTTAACCTTTGTAGGAAACTTTAGCTCCTGGATTTGATGGCTTATTATAGTTTCAGTCATTTATGATATTTCAACTTATATATTATATTTTGCTAACTTTGCAATTAATTAATTTTGGAAAGTATTAAATTTTCTTCATTCTATTTTTCAGTGTTGATTTTGGGGTCCTATTTTCCAACATAGAAACTAAGCAAAATTTACAGAATTATATAAATTATTTTCCTAACACAAGATATGTGGGAAATTTTCATCACAATTGCCTTATCCTTTAATAATTAGTTTTTAATCAGATGAAAGTTCAATTTCAAACTGATGTTGATGATAATAACTAATTTTCATTCTAATAATATAAGTTAGGGGATGGACTGAAAGTAAATTCTATTTAGCTACATATTTAATACTTCAGGAGTACTCTTTCACCTTTGCTAATTCTTTATTTAGAATATATGTAGTACTTTTATTATGATGATTTTTACAGATTTTTAAAATACTTCTCTAGATGTATTATAGAATAGCAATCCTATCCACCCCATTAAATGATACTGTCCAAATAGCTTGCATTCAGTACACATAACTTCAGAATGTGTGTTTTTTTAAACACTGTTTCTAACTGCATTACAGAAGGGCAATCACAATCTACCCCTCAAATAACACTCTTCTCTACAAAACAAGCCGGTTGCACTCTTAAAACCATCTTTATTTCAGTCATTTATAAACAAAGGCAATTTATTGTTATTTAACTGATAATCACAACTATATTGATTAATGTTTTAAGAAAGAAAATTTTTTTATGCATTTTTAATGAAAACTCAGTATCTAAACTGTGAAATTGATTTCTCTGGCTCCTTTACTTTTTTTTTTAACTTTTATAATCATTGAAATGGGAATTCCTTCATTAATTAAATGCAGGAAATACCAGTATATACAGAAGAATGGAAACATTATCTCATTAAAACAAAGACATCACATTCAGTTCAGTTCAATTGCTCAGTCGTGTCCGACTCTTTGCAACCCCATGAACTCCAGCATGCCAGGCCTCCCTGTCCATCACCAACTCCCAGAGTTCACTCAAACTCATGTCCATTGAGTCAGTGATGCCATCCAGCCATCTCAACCTCTGTCGTCCCCTTCTCCTCCTGCTCCCAATCCCTCCCAGCATCAGGATCTTTTCCAATGAGTCAACTCTTCACATGAGGTAGCCAAAGTACTGGAGTTTCAGCTTTAGCATTATTCCTTCCAAAGAACATCCAAGACCAATCTCCTTTAGAATGTACTGTTTGGATCTCCTTGCAGTCTAAGGGACTCTCAAAAGTCTTATCCAACACCACTGTTCAAAAACATCAATTCTTCGGTGCTCAGCTTTCTTCACAGTCGAACTCTCACATCCATACATGACCACAGGAAAAACCATAGCCTTGACTAGACGGACCTTCGTTGGCAAAGTAATGTCTCTGCTTTTCAATATGCTATCTAGGTGGGTCATAACTTTTTTTCCAAGGAGTAAGTGTCTTTTAATTTCATGGCTGCAGTCACCATCTGCAGTGATTTTGGAGCCCCAAAAAGTAAAGTCTGACACTGTTTCCATTGTTTCCCCATCTATTTCCCATGAAGTGATGGGACCAGATGCCATGATCTTAGTTTTCTAAATGTTGAGCTTTAAGCCAACTTTTTCACTCTCTTCTTTCACTTTCAAGAGGCTTTTTAGTTCCTCTTCACTTTCTGCCATAAGGGTGGTGTCATCTGCATATCTGAGGTTATTGATATTTCTCCCGGCAATCTTGATTCCAGCTTGTGCCTCTTCCAGCCCAGCATTTCTCATGATGTACTCTGCATATAAGTTAATTAAGCAGGGTGACAATATATAGCCTTGACGTACTCCTTTTGCTATTTGGAACTAGTCTGTTGTTCCATGTCCAGTTCTAACTGTTGCTTCCTGACCTGCATATAGGTTTCCCAAGAGGCATGTCAGGTGGTCTTGTATTCCCATCTTTTTCAGAATTTTCCACAGTATATTGTCATCCACACAGTCAAAGGCTTTGGCATAGTCAATAAAGCAGAAATAGATGTTTTTCTGGAACTCTTTTGCTTTTTCCACGATCCAGTGGATGTTGGCAATTTGATCTCTAGTTCCTCTGTCTTTTCTAAAACCAGCTTGAATATCTGGAAGTTCACAGTTCACGTATTGCTGAAGCCTGGCTTGGAAAATTTTGAGCATTACTTTACTAGTGTGTGAGATGAGTGCAATTGTGCGGTAGTTTGAACATTCTTTGGCATTGCTTTTCTTTGGGATTGGAATGAAAACTGACCTTTTCCAGTCCTCTGGTCACTGCTGAGTTTTCCAAATTTGCTGGCATATTGAGTGCAGCACTTTCACAGCATCATCTTTAAGGATTTGAAATAGCTCAAGTGGAATTCCATCACCTTCAGTTCAGTTCAGTTGCTCAGTCGTATCCTACTCTTCGCGACCCATGAATCGCAGCACGCCAGGCCTCCATGTCCATCACTGACTCCTGGAGTTCACTCAGACTCTGTCCATCGAGTCAGTGATGCCATCCAGGCATCTCATCCTCTGTCATCCCCTTCTCCTGTCCCCAACCCCTCCCAGCATCAGAGTCTTTTCCAATGAGTCAACTGTCCACATGAGGTGGCCAAAGTACTGGAGTTTCAGCTTTAGCATTATTCCTTCCAAAGAAATCCCAGGGCTGATCTCCTTCAGAAAGGACTGGTTGGATCTCCTTGCAGTCCAAGGGACTTTCAAGAGTCTTCTCCAACACCACAGTTCAAAAGCATCAATTCTTCAGTTCTCAGCTTTCTTCACAGTTCAAATCTCACATCCATACATGATCACTGGAAAAACCATAGCCTTGACTAGACAGACCTTTGTTGGCAAAGTAACGTCTCTGCTTTTGAATATGCTATCTAGGTGGGTCATAACTTTTCTTCCAAGGAGTAAGTGTCTTTTAATTTCATGGCTGCAGTCACCATCTGCAGTGATTTTGGAGCCCAAAAAAATAAAGTCTGACACTGTTTCCACTGTTTCCCCATCTATTTCCCATGAAGTGATGGGACCAGATGCCATGATCTTTGTTTACTGAATGTTGAGTTTTAAGCCAATTTTTTCACTCTCCAATTTCACTTTCATCAAGAGGCTTTTTAGTTCCTCTTCTCTTTCTGCCATAAGGGTGGTGTCATCTGCATATCTGAGGTTATTCCATCACCTTAGAACAACAATAAAAATACATAATTAAAATCCAAAAATTATAATATATTTGAGAATACAAGGCAGTATTTTCTTCCTCTGAAAAATGACATGAATAATGTCATACCACATGTGTAGAGGAAAATTTTTCAGAAATTCAGATTGCAAATTATGTACTGAGAAATACCAATTACCTCTATCTTTTATAATCTATCTTGTTATAGCTTGTGAAATATCAACGTCAAAGTAAAATAAACAATAAAAAAAAAAACAGCAAACTCTACCTAGTATATTCTATTTTTACTAATGCAATGGACTATCATAAATAAAAGTTTGGGGGAAAAAACTGTTTTTCATACCTCGTATATCTTAAACTTCCACAACTCATTTAGCTCTTCATGGTAAAGTCAGAAAACCTTAAGTGAAGGTACAAAATGTAGCTTCTTGCTTGTGTGTGTTTGTGACATATATATGTGCATGTGAATTCACTTGTCCAACTCTCTGAGACCTTACGGACTATTGGGTCTGCCAGGCTCCTCTGTCCATGGGATTCTGCAGGCAAGAATACTGGAGTGTGTTGCCATTTCCTTCTCCAGGGGATCTTCCTGACCCAGGGATCAAACCCACATCTTTTATATATCCTGTGTTGGCAGGTCGTGTAATTGCCTACATGAGAACAATCACTCATATTAGCTAGAACAATCACTTTTATCAGGTGGAAACAATTTTTTAATTTAAGTGAATAAATCGGTTTAAATACATTTATTTGAACAGTTATTTCTGTGGAAAGAAAGCATGTGTCTATCCCAAGATGTCTTGAATTGAAGAATGACATGCATAGTTTTAGGACCAGAATGTGTGGAGATAATTAGAAGACATGTCTTGTTCTTTTTATGTTGCTAAGTGAAATGATGTGAAAATCAATATTCAGTTACCCTTTTGAGGAAACTCTTCAAATCCCAGCCTGTCAAATACTGTTTGGCATTCTTGCAGCTTTTTATCCTTTATAATAAACTAAGAATGAATACTGACTTTGTATTTACCAGATAGATTTTCTTTGTTAAAAAAAAAATTTTAATCCACAGATGACAATAAGTAACTCCAGCTCAGTGTTTTTACCCAATTCCCATTTCAGCAATAACTGAACTTCTAGTCAGTGATACTGACTACAGACTTTATAACATAATAGACTTCATAACACAACACGTGTAACTGGATAGTCTAGAATATGGTTTAAAGAGACATAAAAGTTTTTGATAAATAAGAACTTGTAATTTAATAGCATTACTGAAACCTCTTTTGATATTAAAAATATACACCTAAGAAAAATGAAGAAATCATATCACTTAAATATTCTCTGTGATTTTCAAATAACCTAATTATGCAGAAAAAAAAATAGAAGGGCTAAAAGGATAAAATTAAAACACTAGATCCTTTGTACTGCCTGTAAATATATCTCATTTCAGAATGTACAAAACTGCCTTCAAGTCATTAAATTACTGAGTAATGCTCCTTAGACACTTGGTAAACCATGTCTCAAATAATCAACTGGGATTATCCTTATCAAACTAGTCCCTTGATTTTAAACTTTAAATTTTCCAGAAATTGTCAGTCCCTGGGAAGGGTGTCAATGCCTTACTCATCTTTGGATCCTAGATAATTTCATAATTTCAGAAGATTAAAAGATATTCAAGTAATGCTTCTCAAATGAATCAAGCAAAAGTATTACACACACATGCACAATCATACGAAGCATAATTAATCCACTATTCTTGGGTGTATCCCTGAATGCACAATTATAGCAACTCACTAGGGTGCTAAACTGGAGAACAGGAGAGATCTCATACTTACCCTTGATCTAGAAGTATTTTTAAAAGATCCTCTAACATCTTCTCTTCAACTCACTTTTTCATTTGCTGGTGAATCAGTGTATAATTGTTTATGAATGTGTTATACTAAGCAGTCAGATTGTGAAGAATATTGAGTATTCTAGACTTTCCGAATACCAATAATGCAAAGGTTGCTATATGAATTTGTAATGTTCTAGTCAAAATGAAGGTAAGCACTTATACTGTATTAATATTACACATCTTCCAATTAAAGTAAAATGACTATATTAAAACTCATTTTGCTAATGCACTTCAGAGAAATAAAGACAAAATGGAGTAAAGAAACTTTCTTTATTTTCACTTATTCTTTATTCTCACTTATTACAAAAAGTCTCATAAGAAATAATTTGCAAAAAAAAAGTCATTTATGAGAACTGAACTAAGTTGACTCCTTTTATCTATTGTTGTGCCCACAGATATACAAATATTTTTATAGCACATAGTGCATAGTGGATGCAAAATGAGATTTTACTAAATTGTGCTGAAATCAAGGTTTCTCCTTCTCAATTTTGTCCTTATTTCTTCAAAGTTATAATAGGCTTAAGAAACACACGTAACTAGAATATCAATTTAATTTGGTTCTGTGCAACACACATTTTAAAAAGCTCCTAGACCACAGTTCATTGGTTAGATGATTCCCATTCTTAACTCTCTACCTTGACAATTTTAATTCACAGTCAGAAAGTAAAATATTTTAAGATGCTTATGTACCATGACGCTGGCCAATGAAATCTAAGTGGAACTCCACTCTGGGCATGGTAGGAAAACTTTAGCCTCCCTAATAAATAAAAGGGGGAGATTCCCATTTTCTTTATGCCTTGAACATAAATTATTCCTGAATCTGAGACAATCACATGACTGATAAGAACAAGAGAATGCAAAGATACTGAATCAATACCAGCAACTATTTCCAAATGACTTGTTAATTACACAGGCTGTCTACATAAGTTGCTGTAATATTATCGAACATTAATTATATTTGTTAGTTATTGTTTAGTTTATCAATCCATTCTCACATTTGTTTGCTAAATTCAGTTCTTAGTAAAAGAGGGAAAATGAAGAGTATAGACAAGTTATTCATTTTTTTTCCCCAAGAAATGTCACCAATTAAATGCTCATTTTATTTTCCAAGTCTTTTCTAGGCCTGATGATAAATAAGACAAAAGTGAACATATACAAAACATTGTTATTCTAGTAATATATAAGTATTTACAGGCACTGGCATATATTACATAACAAAATAAACTTTTTCCTTTTATTTATTTATGTTTGGTTGTGCTAATCTTCGTTGCTATGCACAGGCTTTCTCTAGTTGCAGTGAGCAGAAGCTATACTTCCCTGTGGTGCACGGGCATCTCACTGCAGTGTTTTCTATTGTTTTGGAGCACAGGCTCTAGGACATGCTGGCTTCAGTAGCTGTAGCTCACAGGCTCAGTAGTTATGTTGCAGGGGCTACAGTTGCTCAGTGGCATGTGGCATCTGCCTAGACCAAAGTTCGAATCCATGTCCTCTGAATTGGCAGGCAGATTCTTATCCACAGTACCACGAGGGAAGTTCCAAAATAAACTTTTAAATGCCAAAAGTATAACTATTATACACAGTGCTCTTTCACAAAAAAAATGTTAAAACCAAAAATCAATACAAATCAATAATTATAAGAAATATAAAAACTTGAAAACATTTTAATAATCATCTAAATATCATTTAAGCTGTACAGGAAATAAAAACTTAATTTTTGAGTAATTTAGACATTACTGAAAGTTAAAATATTGCATATAAAAGCCCATGATACATAGCCAAAGCTCTACTCAAATGAACTTTATAGCTTTAAATATGGAATTATTAAGTCAAGGTTAACAGAATTAATATTGAAAGCATTTAAGAGATTAGTAAATTTCTTAATTTACTAAATAGGAGATAGGAAAATGAAGATAAATGCATAAAATATGTAAATTGGGGGAAGAACCTAAAAATAAAAACTGTACAATAAATAAAAGTATGAGCTGGATCTTTAAGAAACAAAACATACACATACTCACACAAAAATAGTTTCAGAAGCAATGAGTAGATGTATTTAATTTCAATATTAAAATAACATTTTAACATAATGTTATGCAAAAATTATTTTCATTAATCTGAAATTTTTGAAATAATTATTGATACATTTGGAATCCAAAACACTAAAATTAATTGATACAAAAATTTCAAATAAAAACCTGTATAGAACAAAACCACTGAAGAAAGAGCAAATTGAGTGAAAGTGCTAAGCCCAGAGAGTTTTACAAACATTTACATCAAACAGCCAACATTCATGTTACAAATAAATTACAATTTGCTGTATGACTCAGGGAACTCAAACCAGGGCTCTGTAACAACCTAGAGGGGTGGGATGGGGAGGGAGATGGGAGGGCGGTTCAGAGGGAGGTGCATATGTATACCTATGACTGATTCATGTTGGTGTTTGACAGAAACCAATACAATTTTGTAAAGCAATTATCCTTCAATTAAAAAATAAATAAATTTAAATTTTTAAAAAATTTTAAACTAAATATGAGAAACATTATAAACATATACTCAGTTATAAAATACAAAGTCTTAGTTATAAAAAATAATTTATTCATCCATTCATGTTAATTTAGAAAATTAGCATCTAATGTCAAACATTGTTGCTCTATTCTGTTGCATATCAACAAAATTATATTCAATAAAAATAACTGAGATATAGAGAGGTAGTTATCATTAAAGATAGGCAAATATTTTGTAAAAGTCAGTCTCACTAATAATTAAATTTATGCAAACTCAGTTAAGAAATGAGACACGTTCATTTCCCAGGTAGGTCTCTGAGTATATAAACCTTTCTCAATGCTTTCCTCACTGTCAATCCAAATTTCTCATCTCCACATCCATACATTCAACCTCCACCCTACCTTCTATACTTAAAGTTAAGATACCTCAAACTCAGCAAATCTGTATGAAATTCATACTGTTTTTTTCTGAAGGTATTCTGAGTTCCTGACCTCAGATGAGAAAACATTCCATGTTAAAGTAAACATTAGGATTTATCCTGAATGTATTACTTTAACCCTGATCCTCATATTACAAGAACAACAGTTTTTACTCCCTAAGTATCTCTTATATTTATCTTATTTTCCATTAAAACCAACATCAGAAGCCAGTATTACTTCTTAACCACATTACTGCTTCCTAACTGGTCTTCTTAAATCCAGCCCTGCTCCCCATCAAATCACTCACTCCATTGTATACAGAAAAGTCCTGTTTAAATAATTAATTTGTTTTTTTTTTCAACTGAAGGATAAATTCTTTTCGGTTTTGTGTTGGTTTCTCTCAAAATTCCCTGATAGCTCAGCTGGTAAAGAATCCGCCTGCCAATGCAGGAGACCCTGTTTCCATCCCTTAGTCAGGAAGATCCCCTGGAGAAGGGAAAAGCTACCCACTCCCGTATTCTGGCCTGGAGAATGCTATGGACAGTCCATGGGGTTCAAAAAAGTCGGACATGACTGAGCAACTCACTTTCACTGTCAAACATCAATGTGAATCAGCCATAGGAATACCTGTGTGCCTTCCCTCTGAAACTCCCTCCCAGAAATGTCCTTTTTAAATGGAAAACTCATCATGAGACTTTTCTGTTTGAAACAAAACCCTAACATGGCTTCTCATTGCTTATTTGATGATAAGCAAAATATTTAACTGGGATTACAAAACTCTGGGCCTTGGCTTGATTCCAGGCCCCATGGAACCAATTCCTCTGCCCCTCCCACTCATCTCAGTGCTGAAGACAAAATGACCCCTGATCACAGTAGCCCATGCCATGCTGAGCCTTTGTTCACTGTCGAAGCATTGCATAATCCCCCAGTGGGGTAAAGGCAAGCAAAGAAAACAAAGAGTAACAAGACACCTGAGGGTTATTGGCTTTTACAGGATACTAACGCATATATATGGAATTTAGAAAGATGGTAACAATGACCCTGTGTACGAGACAGCAGAAGAGACACTGATGTATAGATCAGTCTTGTGGACTCTGTGGGAGAAGGGGAGGGTGGGGAGATTTGGGAGAATGGCATTGAAACATGTATAATATCATGTATGGAACGAGTCGCCAGTCCAGGTTCGATGCACGATACTGGATGCTTGGGGCTGGTGCACTGGGAGGACCCAGAGGAAGGGTGTGGGGAGGGAGGAGGGAGGAGGGTTCAGGATGGGGAACACGGGTGTACCTGTGGCGGATTCATTTCGATGTTTGGCAAAACTAATACAATATTGTAAAGTTTAAAAATAAAATAAGGTTAAAAAAAAAAAGATCATCAACAAGATCAACATTACTGTGGACACAATTCATTTTTTTTTGATATTCCCATAGGTAAAACATTTTTTTTTTTTACTTGTAGATTTTCTTAATGAGTACTGTTCTGAAATTGACAGTAATGGCAAATAATACCTGTCATGGGGGTAAAATGTATTCAATTACAGTACATATTATTTAGCTTATTATGGACATTCTTCATTTTATTATAAAATTATATATGATGATACTACTATTTCTGTGTGAAATATAATGTTAAAATTGAATTATTAAATTAATTGAACATGGTAAATCCTCAAATCTGAGAAACAACTTGTCCACTGGCAGCCTTAAAAATCAATAGAGTGTTGCTAAAATACATAGTGTTAAAAAGTAAATGGTGGAATGTTTATAATAATTTTACATTTCTTATACCTATGGGCAAGAGTTGTTTTTCTAGAGCTAAAAATTAAAATTGATCTTATTGCTTTCCAATGTTTCTAACTGAGGATGGATTTGTTGGTGGGGGAGAGGCCAGGACAACTGGATAGAGAAAATTAGTGTCTATTTCCCTAAAAATATGATTGATGATTATTATAATCTGGTTGTACAAAGTCAATCAGTTTTCTTATTCATTATTAATTTTGAAATAGGTGAGAATTTGGCTATCAATCTATTTACAGACTCTTAAGATGGTGATTGCAGCCATGAAATTAAAAGATGCTTACTCCTTGGAAGGAAAGTTATGACCAACCTAGATAGCATATTCAAAAGCAGAGACATTACTTTGCCAACAAAGGTCTGTCTAATCAAGGCTATGATTTTCCCAGTGGTCATGTATGGATGTAAGAGTTGGACTGTGAAGAAAGCTGAGTTTCAAAGAATTGATGCTTTTGAACTGTGGTGTTGGAGAAGACTCTTAAGAGCCCCTTGGACTGCAAGGGGATCCAACCAGTCCATCCCAGAGGAGATCAGTCCTGGCTGTTCACTGGAAGGACTGATGTGGAAGCTGAAACTCCAATACTTTGGCCACCTGATGCAAAGAGCTGACTGATTGGAAAAGACCCTGATGTTGGGAAAGATTGAGGGAAGGAGGAGAAGGGGACAACAGAGGATGAGATGGTTGGATGGCATCACCAACTCAATGGACATGGGTTTGGGTGGACTCTGGGAGTTGGTGATGGACAGGGAGGCCTGATGTGCTTCTGTTCACAGGGTCGCAAAGAGTCGGACATGACTGAGTGACTGAACTGAACTGAAGTGCTTGATTTTATAAGCATCTACAGACTGTCATTTCCTCTGTCATTCTTAATGACACTGGATTATGCTGAGTTACATTTGATAAAAAGAGGCAAAGGTTTTTTTATTTCCTTGTTTACCATCAACAATTTCCTGAAAATTAGAGTTATTAGCTTATTGCAATGGCAATGGCAACCCACTCCAGTACTCTTGCCTGGAAAATCCCATGGACGGAGGAGCCTGGTAGGCTGCAGTCCATGGGGTTGCACAGAGTCGGACACGACTGAAGCGACTTAGCAGCAGCAGCAGCTTATTGCTCACTTCTTGTCCCAACAAATTTCATGAGATTTTATGGTCCAGGTTATGTTGAATACATATTACTATGAGGTTTTACAGAAAGTTCAAGGTCATCACAAAAGTATGTATTAGAAACAATGCTTAGAAAACTTGATAGTGCAGACAATTTCATTATGTTGTAGAATAAAAGGGGATCCCCAGTCTTACTGTTTGGCAACAACTGAATTCTCAGTTACACAATCCTAACCTTTGTCTTTCTTCTCAAGTATCTTAGCACCCATTCACTTTCCAAGCCTTTAGAAACTTTGCCTCACAGTCTTTCAGGAGAAAACCTCTAACATTCTCCAGTGGAGGGAGTTTAACCTTTTTGACCTTTTCTTATCTTCTGATACATTGAGCAATTCCTCAGAGTTGGGCCACATGACTATTCATATTTTCTTCTAAACTTCTTGGACTCAACAAGAATAAGCCCTTCAAGAACGAGATTTCATGCAAGTGACCAGTTTTTTTTTTTTTTTTTTTCCGATCTTCCCACTATTCCTCACATGAAATAAGCACAGTTTCATTGAAACTTTTTTTTTTTTTTCCTTAGTGGTTTGATTAACCCATACTGAGTTAGTGATCTTTCTCCTTTCCAGATGATTCTAGTTTTGCCAGTTAGGAACAATAGGCACCTTTCCTATTGAAATGGGAATCTGAGCTCTTGTCTATGAAACCAAAGAATGGAATCCATGGACACACAGATACTCAAACAGGCAGAGTTTTATTTCAGAGAGTAGAAGTACAAAACTGTCAGCAGAGACAATAAGAGGGAGAAAAGTGCCCCAGAACAGTGTGAATCACAACAGTTTATTATTGACCTGTTTGTTTTTGCTTGGCTTAGGGGTCCTGATGGCCTCCCTGGTAGTTCAGAAGGTAAAGAATCTGCCTATAAAGCAACATCCGTGTTCGATCCCTGGGTCAGGAAGATCCCCTGGAGGAAGGCATGGCAACCCAGTCCAGTATTCTTGCCTGGAGAATCCCATGGACAGAGGAGCCTGGTGGGCTACAGTCCATGGGGTCATTGAGTGACTAACACTTTCACTTCACTTTCACCAGGAAGAAGATAAGGCATGTAATACAAAGGAAATAAGCCTATAAAAACTTAAGTTTTAGTCCACTAACACACACACACAGGGGTCCCGACATGTGCAATCCTTGACCAATCAGTTTAAAAGTCATCATGCATAATTTCTCAATTTTATGGCCTTTTTTGATCTCTCAGTCCATGAGTTTTCCTAAGACATTGAGTCCATCCCCTGACCTTTTCTCATGACCTCAGGCCATTGCTTAAGGACCAGATGTATGCCTTAATGTTGATGGTTTACTGGTATTTTTTTTCTTGATAATTTGGACATCAGTTATTGATTGTCCTGTCAGGGGTTTGAGTGTTCTATGACCTCCAAGCCAGGGAAGCATTCCTCTGAATGTCAAGAAAACTGCAACAATGAGTATGATTATGGGTTACTGGAGAAAAAAATTTATATGAGTGAATAAGTAGAAATTAGAATTGAAGCTTTAAAAGAAGAAACTGAGGCTTTAACACTACACTGACTACCTAATATTTTTCTAACTCACCGTTATTATATTTTGAGCTGAATTTGAATCTCTTCTTTCCCGCTTAAAACCTGGTGGAATTACAAGAGATGGTACTAGACAATTAAATGTTTGTTTCTGTGTTACTGAGCTGAACTTATGGCAGATCCAGTGAACCAGCTCAGATAATTATATTTTGATTTGAAAATATCTTTCTAGTGGAAAAGTTACAGAAGAGAATTCTGCCCTTTCTGAATGTTCTCATATACCTCTTTTTTTAGGCCAAAGGGCCAAGCCCCCAAAAAAATCTCTTGGGGAAGTGTATATATATATATATATATATATATATATATATATATATATATATATTCTCTTTTTAAGAGGAAAAGTAAAAAATTTGATCATGTCATAAAGCAATATATTTCAGATATTGCAACAAACAGAATGATACTTATCAATTATCTATACCTCTTTAATTCAGCTTCACTTCATTCAGTTCAGTTCAGTTGCTAGCTCGTGGCTGACTCTTTATGACCCCATGGACTGCAGAACACCATGCCTCCCTGTCCATCACGAATGCCCAGAGTATTTGGTGATGCCATTCAATCACCTCATCTTCTGTCATCCCCTTCTGCCACCTTCAATCTTTCCCAGCATCAGCGTCTTTTCAAATGAGTCAGGTCTTCGCATCAGGAGGCCAAATTATTGGAGTTTCAGCCTCAGCATCAGTCTTTCCAATGAATATTCAGGACTGACCTCCTTTAGAATGGACTGGTTGGATCTCCTTGCACCCCAAGGGACTCTCAAGAGTCTTCTCCAACACCACAGTTCAAACGCATCAATTCTTCAGCACTCAGCTTTCTTTATAGTCCAACTCTCACATCCATATATGACTGCTGGAAAAACGATAGCCTTGACTAGACAGACCTTTGTTGGCAAAGTAATGTCTCTGCTTTTTAATATTCTGTCCATGTTGGTCATACTTTTCCTCCAAGGAGTAAGTGTCTTTTAATTTCATGGCTGCAGTCACCGTCTGCAGTGATTTTGGAGCCCAGAAAAATAAAGTCTGACACTGTGTCCATTGTTTCCCCATCTATTTGCCATAAAGTAATGGGACCAGATGCCATGGTCTTAGTTTTCTGAATGTTGAGCTTTAAGCCAACTTTTTCACTCTCCACTTTCACTTTCATCAAGAGGCTTTTGAGTTCCTCTTCACTTTCTGCCATAAGGGTGGTGTCATCTGCATATCTGAGGTTATTGATATTTCTCCCGGAAATCTTGATTCCAGCTTGTGCTTCATCCAGCTCAGCATTTCAAATGATGTACTCTGCATATAAGTTAAATAAGCAGGGTGACAATATACAGCCTTGACGTACTCCTTTTCCTATTTGGAACCAGTCTGTTGTTCCATGTCCTGTTCTAACTGTTGTTTCCTGACCTGCATACAGATTTCTCAAGAGGCAGGTCAGGTGGTCTGGCATTCCCATCTCTTTCAGAATTTTCCACACTATATTGTGATCCACACAGTCAAAGGCTTTGGCATGGTCAATAAAGCAGAAATTGATGTTTTTCTGGAACTCTCTTGCTTTTTCCATGATCCAGCGGATGTTGACAATTGGATCTCTGGTTCCTCTGCCTTTTCTAAAACCAGTTTGAACATCTGGAAGTTCACGGTTTGCATACTGTTGAAGTCTGACTTGGAGAATTTTGAGCATTACATTACTAGCGTGTGAAATGAATGCAACTGTGTGTAGTTTGACCATTCTTTGGCATTGGCCTTTCTTTGGGATTGGAATAAATACTGACTTTTTCCAGTCCTGTGGCCACTGCTGAGTTTTCCAAATTTGCTGGCATATTGAGTGCAGCACTTTCACAGCATCATCTTTAGGACCTGAAATAGCTCAGCTGGAATTCCTTCGCCTCCAATAGTTTTGTTTGTAGTGATGCTTCCTAAGGCCCACTTGACTTAACATTCCAGGATGTCTGGCTCTAGGTGAGTGATCATACATCTGGGTCATGAAGATCTTTTTTGTATAGTTCTTCTGTGTATTCTTGCCACCTCTTGTCAATTCTTCTGCTTCTGTTAGGTCTATACCATTTCTGTCCTTTATTGTGCCCATCTTTGCATGAAATGGTATCTCTAATTTTCCTGAAGATATCTCTAGTCTTTCCCTTTCTATTGTTTTGCTCTATTTCTTTGCACTGATCAGTGAGGAAGCCTTTCCTATCTCTCCTTGGTATTCTTTGGAACTCTGCCTTCAAATGGGTATATCTTTCCTCTTCTCCTTTGCTTTTCATTTCTCTTCTTTTTACAGCTCTTTGTAAGGCTCCTCAGCCAGCATTTTACTTTTTTGCATTACTTTTTCTTGGGGATGGTCTTGATCCCTGTCTCCTGTACAATGTCACAAACCTCAGTTTATAGTTCATCAGGCACTCAGATCTAATTCCTTGAATCTATTTGTCACTTCCACTGTATAATCATAAGGGATTTTATTTAGGTCATGCCTGAATGATCTAGTGTTTTTCTGTACTTTATTCAATTTAAGTCTGATTTTGGCAATAAAGAGTTCATAATCTGAGCCCACAGTGAGCTCCATTCTTCTTTTTTGCTGACTGTATAGAGCTTCTCCATCTTTGGCTAGAAAGAATACAATCAATTTGATTTCAGTATTGACTATCTGGTGATGTCCATGTGTACAGTCTTCTCTTGTGTTTTCAGAAGAAGGTGTTTGCTATGACCAGTGCATTCTCTTGGCAAAACTCTGTTAGCCTTTGCCCTGTTTCATTCTGTACTCAGGCCAAAATTGCCTGTTACTCCAGGTCTTTCTTGACTTCCTAATTTTGCATTTCAGTCCCCTACAATGAAAAGGACATCTGTTACGCATGGAGGGTGTTGTATGTCTTCATAGAACCATTTAACTTCAGTTTCTTCAGCATTACTGGTTGGGGCATAGACTTGGATTACTGTGATATTGAATGGTTTGCCTTGGAAATGAACAGAGATCATTCTGTCATTTTTAAGATTGCATCCAAGTACTGCATTTCAGACTGTTTTTTTGACTATGATGGCTACTACATTTCTTCTAAGGGATTCTTGCACACAGTAAAATGGTAATCTGAGTTAAATTCACCCATTCCAGTCCATTTTAGTTCACTGATTCTCAAAATATCGATTTTCACTCTTGCCATCTCCTATTTGACCACTTCCAATTTGCCTTGATTCATGGACCTAATGTTCCAGGTTCTTGTGCAATATTGCTCTTTGCAGCTTCGGACTTTGCTTCTATCACCTGTCACATCCACAACTGGGTGTTTTGTTTTGGCTTTGGCTCTGTCTCTTCATTTTTTCTGGAGTTATTTTTCCACTGAGCTCCAGTAGCATATTGGGCACCTACAAACTTGGGGAGTTCCTCTTTCAGTGTCCTAACTATTTGCCTTTTCATACTGTTCATGGGGTTCTCAAGGCAAGAATACTGAAGTGGTTTACCATTCCTTTCTCCAGTGGATCACATTTTGTCAGAACTCTCCACCATGACCCATCTGTCTTGGGTGGCTCTTCATGGCATGTTCACTTTTTGTTCATAATTCTATTAAAAGAAGCAAAAGACTGTGCACCAAAGTACCATCAATAAGATAAGTTATCTGAGTTTGAAAACTCTACCAATATTTTCCTTCAACTTTTTAGTATATGTATTAGAACTTCCTGGGGCTTCACAGGTGGCTCAGTGGTAAGAAATCAGCATGCCAATCCAGGAGTCTCAGGAGACACAGGTTTGATCCATGGGTTGGGAAGATCCCCTGGAGAAGAAAATGGCAACTCACTCCAGTATTCTTGCCTGGGAAATCCCATGGAAAGAGGGGCCTGGCAGCCTACAGTCCATGGGGTCATGATACAACTGAGCAATTGAGCATACATGTAGACCTTCTTGAGTGCAAGGATCCAGAACTTGAAGAAGAAAGGAAGGAAGGAGAGGAGGGAGGGATAAAGGAAAGAAGAAAGGGAATATGGGAATCTAGGAAAGAGAAGGAAGGAAGAAATGCCATAAAACCAGAAAAACTTGGAACAAAAGGGACTGATTTTTTGGTTTGTTTGTCTTAATATTTGTTTTGACATGAAGTGAAAAGACAATTTCAGGTTGTATACTTTTCTGAGAAATTGTTTACCTCATTGCTTTTAAAAAATAACCCAGATTAAGCTTAGGCCAGAAAATAAGGCCACTCCTGCTTTGGAATAAGCCTAAAACAGGAACTATAGAACAATAAGCAGAAACATATTTGGTTTTTGTTGTTGTTGCTTGTTTTTGGTTTTAGAACAGCATAAGAGTCACAGCAAAATTGAGCAGAAGAGGTTTCCTATATGTCTCCTGTCCTCACATGCATAGCCTCCACACTTAGCAACATCCCCACAAGAGTGGTGCATTTCTGACAATTGATGAGCCTACACTGACACTTCAAAGTCATCCAAAGTCCATAGTTTATACATTTTATGGGTTTGGACAAATTTATAATGATATGTATACATTATTATAGACTCATGCAGCATTTTTTACTACCATAAAAATCCCCTCCGCCCTGTCTATTCATTTTCCCTGGACATACAACTTTTGGCAACCACTGATCTTTTCACTCTTTCCATTGCTTTGTCTTTTATAGAATATCATATTTCTGGAGTTTTATAGTATGTAGCCTTTACAGATTGGCTTCTTTCACTTAGTAATATGGGTTTAAATTTTTTTCATGTCTTTTCATGGCCTAACATCTCATTTCTTTTTAGCTCTAAATAATATTCTGTTGTCTGGATAGACCACATTTTCTTTATCCATTTATCTACTAAAGGACATTTTAGTTGCTTTCAAGTTTTGACAATTATCCATAAAACTACTATAAACATTCACATGCAGGTTTTGTGTAGACATAAACTTTTAACTATGGAGGCAACTACCAAGGAATGTGAATACTAGATTGTAAGGTAAGCATATGATTAGCTTTGTAAGAAATAGCCAAACCTCTACTTCCCTGGTGGTCCAGTGGCTAAGACTCTGTACTCCCAATGCAAGGGGTCTAGGTTTGAGCCTTGTGAGGGAACTAGATTCCACATGCCAAAAAGTAAGAGTTTACATGATGAAACTAAAGATTCTACATGCCAAAACTAAGAGCTGATGCAGCCAATAAACAAATAAAATTTAAAAAAATAAAATAGCCAAACAATTTTCCAAGTAATTGTATCATTGTATATTCCTACTAGCAATGTATGAGAGTTCCTATTGCTCTCCAGCCTCACCAGGGTTTGTTTTTTGTCAAGGTTTTATTTTACTTTTTAAAAAAAAATTATTTTATTTAACTTTACAATATTGTATTGGTTTTGCCATATATCAAAATGGATCTGCCACAGGTATACATGTGTTCCCCATCCTGAACCCTCCTCCCTCCTCCCTCCCTATACCATCCCTCTGGGTTGTCCCAGTGCACCAGCCCCAAGCATCCAGTATCATGCATCGAACCTGGACTGGCAACTCGTTTCATATATGATATTATACATATTTCAGTGCCATTCTCCCAAATCATCCCACCCTCTCCCTCTCCCACAGAGTCCAAAAGACTGTTCTATACATCAGTGTCTGTTTTGCTGTCTCCTATACAGGGTTATTGTTACCATCTTTCTAAATTCCATATATATGTGTTAGTATACTGTATTGGTGTTTTTCTTTCTGGCTTACTTCACTCTGTATAATAGGCTCCAGTTTCATCCACCTCTTTAGAACTGATTTAAATGTATTCTTTTTAATGGCTGAGTAATACTCCATTGTGTATATGTACCACAGCTTTTTAGATTTTGCCCATTTAATCAGTATGTAGTGGTATCTTGTTGTTTTAATTTTGCACTTCCCTGATGACTTATGATGGAGAAGGTAATGGCACCCCACTCCAGTACTCTTGCCCAGAAAATCCCATGGATGGAGGAGCCTCGTGGGCTACAGTCCATGGGGTCGCTGAGAGTTGGACATGACTGAGTGATTTCACTTTCACTTTTCACTTTAGTGCATTGGAGAAGGAAATGGCAATCCACTCCAGTGTTCTTTCCTGGAGAATCCCAGGGATCGGGGAGCCTGGTGGGCTGCCCTCTATGGAGTTGCACAGAGTTGGACACGACTGAAGCGACTTAACAGCAACAGATGACTTATGATACATCTTTCACACGCTTGTTTGCTATCTGAATATCTTCTTTAATGAGATGTCTTTGACTTTTTTCCTTAATTGGCTTGCTTGTTTTCTTAATGTTGAATCTTAAGAGTTCTTTGCATGTCTTGGTTAACAGTCCTTTATCAGATATGTCTTTCATAGATATTTTCTTTGAGTCTATGGATTGTTCTATCCCTCTTGTGACATTATCTTTTGCAAAGCAGAAGCTTTTCATTTTAGTTAAGTCTAGGTTTTCCATTATTTATTTCACATATCATGATTTTGGTGTTATATCTAAAAAGTCATTGTTATATCCATAATTGTCTAGGTTTTCTTCTAATTATCTTCTAGTTTTATACTTTGGATTTAGCTCTCTAATCCATTTGGATGAGGTTTGGGTCTAAATTCTTTTTGTGCATATGTATGTGTGCCTGCAGATGTCCTGTGGTCTCCGCCATTTGTTCTATAGGCTATCATTGCTCATCTACATTGCCTTTACTGCTACTGCTACTGCTAAGTCACTTCAGTCATATCCAACTCTGTGCGGCCCCATAGACGGCAGCCCACCAGGCTCCCCCATCCCTGGGATTCTCCAGGCAAGAACATTGGAGTGGGTTGCCATTTCCTCCTCCAATGCATGAAAGTGAAAGTGAAGTTGCTCAGTCGTGTCCGACTCTTCGCGACCCCATGGACTGCAGCCTACCAGGCTCCTCCATCCATGGGATTTTCCAGGCAAGAGTACTGGAGTGGGGTGCCATTGCCTTCTCCATTACTCTTTGTCAAAGATTAGTTAGTTAAATTATGTGGGTCTGTTTTGAGATTCCTTATTCTGTTGCATTCATCTGTTTATTCTTTCACTAAAATCATACTGACTCAATTACTGTACTTGTATAGTAGGTCTGCCTGTGTCCTTCACACTCTTGTAAATCCAAGAATAGTTGAATTTAACAGCTTTTAATTTGTTATTAAGACAGTGAAGTGAATTACAAAATTTTAAAATACTGACATTCATATATAATTTTGTTGATCAATAATTTATTTAACGACACAGCTGTCTTTTCTCAGTAAAGTTTTGTTATGAATTTATAAACTGAATGGATGGTCATTTACAAAGTTTCCTGGTGCACTTTCATTTATTCAAGAGATCTTTAAATGACAACTTGGACTGCTTTTTCTCCTCTACCTCTGAGGTTGATTATAAAATGTTATACTTGGCTTTTCCTTTGAGCCACATTTTCTAAAAGAGTTCTATCAAATGAATGAAAACTAAGTACAATAACAGTGCTGAGAATTGTTATTTGTGCCTGGCTTTCATTTTAGTAGGAAAACTTTGCCCATTGATAGTTGGGTACTACAAAAGACTCAAGCAGTTATTGATATTACCCATCAAGGAGCTAGATACTGTGAGAGAGCATTGTTCTGAGGAAATACAAAACCTAAGATCTGAACGCTTATTATTGAATATCCCCTGAGATCATTGATATGAGAAGAGTTGTTAAACTATTGCTTCAGGTAATTTCTAGTTTATGTAATAATGGTACATATTACATAATGCATATCCAACTTTTCCCTACACTTTCAATTGACTTTTTTTAGACTTTCTGTTTTATGTTGATATAAAGACCTTATACTTTGTATTATGTTCTATACTATAAAATTATGCAATTTTAATACAATAGTGAAGATCTTTGCTTTGCAGCATTGTTCAGTGATATGGCTCCATGAACTTAAATTGATCAAAGTCTCAGGAATCTGGGATATTCAGATCAACAAGTAATCAACACATTCTCAATCATTTTATTGTTATTCTTAAAATGTTATTATTTAAGCAAATTTATTTTAAAATGTTGTTTATGAAAGTACCTATCACTTACCCTTATGTGTTTTGGCATGATGAAGGGAACAATTTTTACCCTGTGCTCTGCTTATATTAGAAACATTTGAGAAATATGACTAATTATACTATACCAGTTTTAGGAATGTTGAACTATTATATGCATTATGTTTTGCTAAACATCAACTCACCCAAAATTTAGTGACATAAAACAGCAACTAAACTTTAGTTTACTGTTCTATGACTTGGAAAATGGGGCTGGGCTCAGCTGGGCATTTTGATGAACCGAGCTGGATTAGCTGATCAAGGTGGGGCTCATGTATGAAGCTTCAATTAACTACAGATCAGTTGCCAGCTGGGCTTCTGATCCTCTAGCAGGCTAGTCTGTCCTTCATATGGCTATCTTTTCAGAGTGCCAAGAGTGAGAACAGACATACCTGCATGCTTTACCAGCTTAGATTTAGATCTGATGCAACAGTAATTCCATCACATTACTATTGGCAAAGCTGAACACAAAGCCAATTCAGATTCCTGGGCCACAGAAATAGGCTCCAAATAATTGTAGTCATTTCCTCATTATACCACCATCATTTTTATCCTCTCTTTCTGGTTTTCAGTGTATGTGTTAGAGTTTTTGATCAGGGGAAAAAGTTAAATGAAAAGATTTTTGAGAATTTCAGTATTTTATTGTTTTTGCAGAAGTTTATGGAAAACAGTGAAAAGTTATGAAAAATTTTCACAGTTCATGAAAGCCATGGTTATTGGTGAGATTTATTCTTTATCTGTTTTAAAAAGGGCTTTGATTATTCTAGGAGAATCAAATCTAGGCTTACAAAGACCTTAGGGCTCAGAAAGGAAGGAGCAGAATCACCCAGCATGCTCAGATCATCTGTTGGAAGATCCTGGCAGCTATGACTAAGCTGAAACAAAATTTAGGAGCAGGCCATTGTTCTACAAATGAATGTCAGAGGTCATACAGAGGAGCTTTCTGTATGTGTGTTTGTGTGCCTCTGTGTGTGTGTGTGAGTGCATGCATGTATGCATGTATGTGTGTGTGTGTGTTTGGCAAAGGGATAGATTGGACCACTGTTAACTGCTGGCTTCATACACAAGTGGATCAACCAGCAGAAATACACAAGCCCAGTGTAATGACTGAGCTCTATTTCAGCTGTTCTGCATATGAGGTATATGCATAATGCCACAGGGCCACATGCCCCTCTTATTTAAGAAGGGTTATATTGTTTTGGAAGATGAAGGTCTACATCCCTGAATTTGAGTGATACCTCCTAGTAATATAATATACCCATGTTGCATGGTTATTTATTTGCATTATATTTCATATTTGTTTTATAAATCTAATGAGCTATGTGGATTATTTCCTCATCCACATTTAATAGACTCACCTTTCAAAAGTGGTAATTCCAATGAAGATAAAGAATTAAGGAAAGGTGAACTAAGATAAGACCAAGTACAGACAGTTAGCCAGAATATGCCATGATGTTTTGATTGTTTTAGGGCCAAAAGGAAGAATGTACATAGAGGAAAAAGGTAGGACACGGGATTTTTGCTTTTTGGAGAAAGTATAATTTATTAGGTTGCATAATTCAATCAAACATAATACAATTTTTTTTCTTTCATTCAAGGATTTCAACAGATCCTTTAAGCTTATAAGTGAATGTTTACATTTTGCCAAATTATAGAAGAATCTCCACGATAGACTCAATTTTGGAGCTGATTTCTGATGAAATCCATCAGAAAAGAAATATAAAGAGACGAATTAACAAAGTAATGAAATACAACAATCCAATTAAAATTAACATCACTTTCCCTCATCAAGTGGGAAAATGAAACAGCCTAACTGTTAGCTTAACAGCATGAGACACCATCTAAAGCTAGATATAAGTGAGGAAGCAGTAACATTGCTTACTCTATACATGAGCTAAGGTACTGACACAGTGATAATATGAGTATTTGCATTTAAATGGTGACTTACTTCGTGAAAAACTTTGTAAAATGATAATTATCATTCTTAAAATACTTCTTAAATGAAAGTAGGTAAGAAGAATATCATCCTTGTCTAAAATGAAACTCACACTAGGTTAAGAGAGCCAACATGCTTATCAGCTTTAATTCTCTAGGGTCTTTAGTTTCTAGAGTTGGTAGGAATTACTTGTTATTTCTGACAAGTATCTCTCAATACTTGAGATTATATGCTTTAGCTTATTTTGGAAACAGATAAATATACAACCTGTAACTTGAATTTATAAAAGGTTTACAAGGACTTCTCAACCCACTCCATGTTGTGGGGGAATTTCTGAGTCAAAAATGGACAGTACTCTTTGGCAACTCAAGGGAAAGCAAAATGAAAGAAAACCCTTATAGTCTTTGCTTAGATTTCTTAGGAATGTAACATGATTTCACACTGAAGAAATTCTTTCTTATTCCTTCACTAAGGATTTTGCACTGAAACTGGGTATTAAATGGCTTCTGCAAAATTCTGTGCCTATTTATTTTGCATGCCTTACCTTTAGAGTGAGGAATTCAGGTTTTGTATTTTCACCATAAGTAAGCTTAACTGTTCTCTCAGTTTTTTGCTCTGAAAATTTCTCATATGTATTCTATCTCCTTTCACCGTTATAAGACTATAATAACTGGAAATATTTTTAAACATTTTAATGTTACACAAATATAAACAAAATTTAGTTATTTCATATGGTGGTGGTGGTTTAGCTTCTAAATCATGTTTGACTCTTGCAACTCCATGGACTGTAATCCACCATGCTCCTCTGTTATGAGATTTCTCTCGTAAGAATACTAAAGTAGGTTGCCATTTCCTTCTCCAGAGATCTTCCCTACCCAGGGATAAAACCTGGGTCTCTTGCATTACAAGTGGATTCTTTACTGCTGAGCCACCAGAAAAAGCACGTAATTTCATATACCAAACTTTTAATTATGAGATTGATCCAAGATTTCCTCAAAACTCTATTTATTCATTAACTTCTAAAGATGTTTATTCTGGATGTACCCAACCATGAAATTCTCAGATCTCTAGATTTTCATCCCCAAAGTCATCTTTTCTACTCTCCAATAAAATTAATTGGACAAAATGTTTTCTCATATGTACACTTTTATTGATAGAATTAACATATTTCCATTGATAAAATGTAAAAATATAAAGGGAAGTTTTTCTTGATACATAGAAAACATAAATAAAAATCAGGTCAAAATTAATAACCATTGAGTTGGAAACAAATCCCTGTGGTAAGAGTTAGGGCATTTATAATTTCCACTCAGTGTAAGGACCTTCAACAACACACTTCACCTCTTTGGGTCTGGTTTTTTCTTTACTAATATGAGAACGTTACCCTGGATAATTTCAAGGTCTCCTCTAACTCAAAATTCTATGAAGCTTTACATCATTTTCTCACAATGCTTCATATTTTGTTGACATATCAGCAGGGAACTTCACACTTCATTGGAAATCCATTAAAGCAATTACCATGTCATTAGTGAAGACTTTTAATTATGAGCTTAGTAACCTAAAGAATTCACTGTGATAGGCAAGATTAGTTCCTTTAGCATGGGTTACAGTGGGATGACTTGAATGGAGAGATGTCTTTCATTTGGAGAATTTGAAGCTGCCATTCCCAAAACAGTCAGCATTGTTGATTAAGCATGTCAGTTAAAAAGTCAGAGAGTCGAGGAAAGATTGATAACCTTTCAAATAGTTTCACGACTAAAATACTCCAAAAAATGAACAGAACCTTGGTTCATTTGACCTGATTCAATGAGAGAATAGAGGATGACAGCACTAAGAAGAGACATCCCAAAGATGACAAGTAGGAGGAAAGGAAAGTTGTAGATGCAAATTCATAATTAAAAGGAAAGCCTTAGAGGCTGTGTATGTATTCCCTTGAACACATATTTGCATTGTTATCTGTAATTACATTTTGAACTTGAATGTGAAAAAAAACATTGATATCAAAGTACTTTTAGTAAACTGAGAAATTAGCTAAAGTTTTTATGTAAGCTTTGGAAATACCACATATTTAAATCAGTTCCTATTTAATTAATATTTACTATTTAACAATATTTTTATTATAAAAATATTTCAAAATGGTGGGCATTTTAAAATCATTTGAAAGGCTTTGAAAAATAATTTTAAGTGGAGTATTATTGAAAAACCGTATTCAATCCAGTTTTTCTGCCCAGAGAGCTGTAAGATCTAACCTACTCAATGGTCTCCAATTATATTGGGATGTTTTACTGATTCATTAGTTGCTGGGCTGTGATTTAAGTGTTACTTAAAATCATAAACTGCCAAGTTTTTTAATTGGTAAGCTTATGACTTGCCACTTATATGTTTAAATCAAAGTCAACAGTCTTCTTTTCCATCTTCACATTTACTTCCTTTTTGTAATTGATGTCTAAATTTCCACTTCTCTCATCAGAATAATTCTATTGAGTATGGAATTAATTAATTTGAGGTCCCTGAAACAATTCCACATATGCTTAATATTATATGTGTGTGTGTGTGTGTGTGCGCGCGCACATGTGTGTTATTTTAGGCTATCTGGAATCATGATTAGTCTTGAACTTAACATAAGATTCTTCCCTGAATTGTTTACTTTTTACCTTTAATTTCTGGAATTGAGAATTCTTCTCTTGCTGCATCTCTCAGTAATAAATACAGTACCATACATTGAAGGGTGCTGGAGAAACAAGATTGGCCAGAATAAAGTAGGGTTCTGTGCTCTACAATATTTGCACAAGACATGTCAACCTAGGCAGCCTGAGGTACCAGCATAGAAAGACTCATCAAAAATGAATTAAAAAAAATGAATTAAAGCTTTAAAAAATTACAAAATATTGTCAAAAATCAAAGATATTCCCAGATTGCTCCTGTATAATGTTATGGAAATACTAGTAAAACTAGCCCAAGTAAAAGGGTAGCTAGGTACAAGTGAAGAGATTTTGAGCAAATTTTGGATGCTTGTTTAGTGAGACAGTTTCCCTGGATGAACTAGATATGTAACCAGTGACACATCTATTGAAAAGTATACCTGTAGATTGTGGCTCTGTTTGGCTAATAGAACCTCAGTTACGCAGTAGCTTCTACTTTTTTTTTTTTTTTCCCCTCTAATTTTCAAGATTAAATGGCATTGGCTGGTGTGGCAAGAGATAAACAGTTATGTCCATAGCATAATATATAGAGAATAAAAGACCATATATTATTAATATTAGGAACATTTATTCTGAGGAAAAACAACTATGCCTAAATTTTGTCTTGGCCACAAATGTATTTAACAGATGTGGAGGAGACAGAAAAAAAATGCATGTCTAGTATCTTAGCTAGAAATACTGGTATTAGCAAATATGTTAGGTTATTCTGTAAGACGATAGTGGTTTAATCGGATTTGATCATTTTGTGGTATTAATAATTTATTCAAAATAACCTCAAAATTCAACATAAAATGAATTCTTATATTTTAATATAAAATAGAATCTTAAAAATATATCTGTCATAATATTTGGTACACATTAAAGATGAGAGAAGAAACTATAAAACACCAAACAACCTACACAGTGTTTGTCACTGAATTTTATTTTCTCCATGGGCTATTGTAGAATATTCAAAATATATGGTTTGCTTTTTAATTGTAGTGCATAAACTAATATATTATAATAACATGATGATATGTCATCCTTAGGAATTGCTTGTCCATGGACTGATGTCAGCATAATTCAACTCCTGCTTACCATTGATGTGTAAGAGAAAATATTAATTACAACTCTACATCTTTCTCATAGATCATGATCTTGGGAGGGATATAAAAATATTAATATTAAATATATAGAAAATGTATTCATAATTTTATATGAGTCAGTAAATAGCATAATTTTATCTTTTAGTTAAAGATATGATTAAGACATTTTATTGTATTTTCCAAAGAATTATAATCTGTGGAAACAAGTAATAATCATTTTATTTATATTAACTATTAACTTGATTTTGTACCATTAAAATTGCTTCTATATATTCCCTTTTCTCCTTCCTGGGATATCTAGCATCTTTGTTCAGATTGATATAAAATGTCCAAAATGAATTAATGTATTTGTTTTTTTCCACTCTAATTTTTGTTTTCCTTTCTTCACTTTTCTTTACCCATTAAATTTCTACTTCTACTTCTCCTACTTCTTTGCTTTCCTCTTACTTTTACTCCTATTAATTGATTACTTTCCGTCATATCCATATATTTCAATGTTCTATTTAACCTTCCTAATGCAAAGTAAATTCACCAAATTAGAGAAAAATAATTCATAGAACTTGGTATTCTAACCATGATAGGATCTGTTTTTCCCTTATATATAATCTAATTGTATTTGTCATTGTTTTGCTTTGATTGTTTTCAGTCTTCAATATAACCACTGTTCTCCAAATGTAAAATAACTCTATGACTCTGGGATCTCAGTAACTATATATAAATTATGTACATTGGAGGCCGCCGGCTCTTAGCGGCCTCAAATGTACATAATTTATATACAATTTTTTTATATATTTATTTTCACAATAAACTGTGGAAAATTCTGAAAGAGATGGGAATACCAGACCACCTGATCTAGCCTCTTGAGAAATTTGTATGCAGGTCAGGAACCAACAGTTAGAACTGGACATGGAACCACAGACTGGTTTCAAATAGGAAAAGGAGTATATCAAGGCTGTATATTGTCACCCTGTTTATTTAACTTCTATGCAGAGTACATCATGAGAAACGCTGGACTAGAAGAAATACAAGCTGGAATCAAGATTGCCGGGAGAAATATCAATAACCACAGATATGCAGATGACACCACCCTTATGGCAGAAAGTGAAGAGGAACTAAAAAGCCTCTTGATGAAAGTGAAAGTGGAGAGTGAAAAAGTTGGCTTAAAGCTCAACATTCAGAAAACGAAGATCATGGCATCCGGCCCCACCACTTCATGGGAGATAGATGGGGAAACAATGGAAACAGTGTCAGACTTTATTTTTCTGGGCTCCAAAATCACGACAGATGGTGACTGCAGCCATGAAATTAAAAGACACTTACTCCTTGGAAGGAAAGTTATGACCAACCTAGATAGCATATTCAAAAGCAGAGACGTTACTTTGCCAACAAAGGTTCATCTAGTCAAGGCTATGGTTTTTCCTGTGGTCATGTATGGATGTGAGAGTTGGACTGTGAAGAAGGCTGAGCACCAAAGAATTGATGCTTTTGAACTGTGGTGTTGGAGAAGACTCTTGAGAGTCCCTTGGACTGCAAGGAGATGCAACCAGTCCATTCTGAAGGAGACCAGCCCTGGGATTTCTTTGGAAGGAATGATGCTAAAGCTGAAACTCCAGTACTTTGGCCACCTCATGGGAAGAGTTGACTCATTGGAGAAGACTCTGATGCTGGGAGGGATTGGGGGCAGGAGGAGAAGGGGATGACAGAGGATGAGACAGCTGGATGGCATTGCTGACTCGATGGATGTGAGTCTGAGTGAACTCCGGGTGTTGGTGATGGATAGGGAGGCCTGGCGTGCTGCGATTCATGGGGTCATGAAGAGTCGGACACGACTGAGTGACTGATCTGATCTGATCTGTGCTTAGCACGCCCATGGCAGCTGCCTGAGCTTAGTGCGCCGGACGCAGCCCATGCCTGAAGGGCAACGGCCAAGAGGAGTTACCCCATGTCTGAGGTCAGGGGCAGCAGCCAAAAGTACCAAAGTGTGATGGCGCAGGAACGGCTGGGAGGAGCTACCCCCACCCCTAAGCAGGAGGCCAGGGGCGGCGGGCGGGAGGAGCTACCCCACACCCCCACGTCCAAGGCCAGGGGTGGCGGCCGGGAGGACCAACCCCACATCTAAGGAGCCGCAGCTGCGTAGGCGCAGGAGGGCCTAGAGGAGCTATCCCACGTTGAAGGTCAGGAAGGGCGGTGGTGAGGAGATATCCCTTGTCCAAGGTAAGGAGCGATGGCTGCACTTAGCTGGAGCAGCCATGAAGTGATACCCCAAACCCAAGGTAAGAGAAACCCAAGTAAGATGATAGGTGTTGCAAGAGGGCATCAGAGGGCAAACACACTGAAACCATACTCACAGAAAACTAGTCAATCAAATCACACTAGGACGACAGCCTTGACTAACTCAATGAAACTAAGCCATGCCCATGGGGCAACCCAAGACGGGCAGGTCATGGTGGAGAGATCTGACAGAATGTGGTCCACTGGAGAAGGGAATGGCAAACCACTTCAGTATTCTTGCCTTGAGAACCCCATGAACAGTATGAAAAGGTAAAATATTAGGATACTGAATGTGCAACTCCCCAGGTCAGTAGGGGCCCAATATGCTACTGGAAATCAGTGGAGAAATAACTCCAGAAAGAATGAACGGATGGAGCCAAAGCAAAAAGAATACCCAGCTGTGGATGTGACTGGTGATAGAAGCAAGGTCTAATTCTGTAAAGAGCAATACTGCATAGGAACCTGGAATGTCAGGTCCATGAATCAAGGCAAATTGGAAGTGGTCCAACAAGAGATGGCAAGAGTGAATATCGACATTCTAGGAATCAGCGAACTAAAATCGACTTGAATGGGTGAATTTAACTCAGATGACCATTATATCTACTACTGCGGGCAGGAATCCCTCAGAAGAAATGGAGTAGCCATCATGGTCAACAAAAGAGTCCGAAATGCAGTACTTGGATGCAATCTCAAAAACGACAGAATGATCTCTGTTCATTTCCAAGGCAAAGCATTCAATATCACAGTAATCCAAGTCCATTCCCCAACCAGTAATGCTGAAGAAGCTGAAGTTGAACGGTTCTGTGAAGACCTACAAGACCTTATAGAACTAACACCCAAAAAAGATGTCCTTTTCATTATAAGGGACTGGAATGCAAAAGTAGGAAGTCAAGAAACACCTGGAGTAGCAAGCAAATTTGGCCTTGGAATACGGAATGAAGCAGGGCAAAGACTAATAGAGTTTTGCCAAGAAAATGCTCGGGTCATAACAAGCACCCTCTTCCAACAACACAAGAGAAGACTCTCTACATGGACATCACCAGATGGTCAACACTGAAATCGGATTGATTATATTCTTTGCAGACAAAGATGGAGAGGTTCTATACAGTCAGCAAAAACAAGGCCAGGAGCTCACTGTGGTACAGATCATGAACTCCTTATTGCCAAATTCAGACTTAAATTGAAGAAAGTAGGGAAAACCACTAGACCATTCAGGTATGACCTAAATCAAATCCCTTATGATTATACAGTGGAAGTGAGAAATAGATTTAAGGGCCTAGATCTGATAGAGTGCCTGATGAACTATGGAATGAGGTTCATGACATTGTACAGGAGAAAGGGATCAAGACCATATCCATGGAAAAGAAAAGAAAAAAAGCAAAATGGCTGTCTGGGGAGGCCTTATAAATAGCTGTGAAAAGAAGAGAAGTGAAAAGCAAAGGATAAAAGGGAAGATATAAGCATCTGAATGCAGAGTTCCAAAGAATAGCAAGAAGAGATAAGAAAGCCTTTTTCAGCGATCAATGCAAAGAAATAGAGGAAAACAAAAGAATGGGAAAGACTAGAGATATCTTCAAGAAAATCAGAGATACCAAAGGAACATTTCATGCAAAGATGAGCTCGATAAAGGACAGAAAAGGTATGGACTAAACAGAAGCACAAGATATTAAGAAGAGATGGCAAAAATACACAGAAGAATTGTACAAAAAAGATATTCACGACCCAGATAATAACGATGGTGTGATCACTGACCTAGAGCCAGACATCCTGGAATGTGAAGTCAAGTGGGCTTTAGAAAGCATCAGTATGAACAAAGCTAGTGGAGGTGATAGAATTCCAGTTGAGCTATTCCAAATCCTGAAAGATGATGCTGTGAAAGTGCTGCACTCAGTATGCCAGCAAATTTGGAAAACTCAGCAGTGGCCACAGGACTGGAAGGGGTCAGTTTTCATTCCAATCCCAAAGAAAGGCCAATGCCAAAGAATGCTCAAACTACCACACAATTGCACTCATCTCACATGCTAGTAAAGTAATGCTCAAAATTCTCCAAGCCAGGCTTCAGCAATACACGAACCGTGAACTTCCTGATGTTCAAGCTGGTTTTAGAAAAGGCAGAGGAACCAGAGATCAAATTGCCAACATCCTCTGGATTATGGAAAAAGCAAGAGAGTTCCAGAAAAACATCTATTTCTGCTTTATTGAGTACACCAAAGCCTTTGACTGTGTGGATCACAATAAACTGTGGAAAATTCTGAAAGAGATGGGAATACCAGACCACCTGATCTGCCTCTTGAGAAACGTATATGCAGGTCAGGAAGCAACAGTTAGTACTGGACATGGAACAACAGACTGGTTCCAAATAGGAAAAGGAGTACGTCAAGGCTGTATATTGTCACCCTGCTTATTTAACTTATATGCAGAGTACATCATGAGAAATGCTGGACTGGAAGTAACACAAGCTGGAATCAAGATTGCCAGGATAAATATCAATTACCACAGATATGCAGATGACACCACCCTTATGGCAGAAAGTGAAGAAGAACTCAAAAGCCTCTTGATGAAAGTGAAAGTGGAGAGTGAAAAATTTGGCTTAAAGCTCAACATTCAGAAAACTAGGATCATGGCATCTGGTCCCATCACTTCATGGGAAATAGATGGGGAAACAGTGGAAACAGTGTCAGACTTTATTTTTCTGGGCTCCAAAATCACTGCAGATGGTGACTGCAGCCATGAAATTAAAAGACGCTTACTCCTTGGAAGGAAAGTTATGACCAACCTAGACAGCATATTCAAAAGCAGAGACGTTACTTTGCCAACAAAGGTTCATCTAGTCAAGGCTATGGTTTTTCCTGTGGTCATGTATGGATGTGAGAGTTGGACTCTTAAGAAGGCTGAGCGCTGAAGAATTGATGCTTTTGAACTGTGGTGTTGGAGAAGACTCTTGAGAATCCCTTGGACTGCAAGGAGATCCAACCAGTCCATTCTGAAGGATACCAGCCCTGGGATTTTTTTGGAAGTAATGATGCTAAAGCTGAAACTCCAGTACTTTGGCCACCTCATGGGAAGAGTTGACTCATTGGAAAAGACTCTGATGCTGGGAGGGATTGGGGGCAGGAGGAGAAGGGGACGACAGAGGATGAGATGGCTGGATGGCATCACTGACTCGATGGACATGAATCTCAGTGAACTCCAGGAGTTGGTGGTTGACAAGGAGGCCTGGTGTGCTGTGATTCATGGGGTCGCAAAGAGTCGGAAAAGACTGAGCGACTGGTTTGATATCTGTAAAGTTAGAATTCTACTTCTGCTCCAACTTTTACCCTTCCTCTTAAAATGTATTTATAACTTCATAAAGCAGTATTTTTTAAAGCATGGAGATTATGAGCATCTTATTATGTGTTTGTTAGCCATCTGTATGTCTTCTTTGGAGAAATGTCTATTTAGTTCTTGGCCCGTTTTTTGATTGGGTCATTTATTTTTCTGCAATTGAGCTGCTGGAGTTGCTTGTATATTTTTGAGATTAGTTGTTTGTCAGTTGCTTCATTTGCTATTATTTTATCCCATTTCTCTTACCTGGAAAATCCCATGCATGGAAGAGCCTGGTAGGCTGCAGTCCATGGGGTCGCTAAGAGTTAGACACGACTGAGTGACTTCACTTTCACTTTTCACTTTCATGCATTTGAGAAGGAAATAGCAATCCACTCCAGTGTTTTTGCCTGGAGAATCCAAGGGACAGGGGAGCCTGGTGGGCTGCAGTCTATGGGGTCGCACAGAGTCAGACACGACTGAAGTGACTTAGCAGCAGCAGCAGCAGCAGCTCCCATTCTGAAGGCTCTCTTTTCCCCTTGCTTATAGTTTCCTTTGTTGTGCAGAAGCTTTTAATTTTAATTAAATCCTATTTGTTTATTTTTGCTTTTATTTCCAATATTCTGGGAGGTGGGTCATAGAGGATCCTGCTGTGATTTATGTCAGCGAGTGTTTTGCCTATGATCTCCTCTAAGAGTTTTATAGTTTCTGGTCTTGTTTAGATCTTTGATTCATTTTGAGTTTATTTTTGCATATGATGTTAGAAAGTGTTCTAGTTTCATTCTCTTACAAGTGGTTGACCAGTTTTATCAGCATCACTTGTTAAAGAGATTGTCTTTTCTCCATTGTATATTCTTGCCTTCTTTGTCAAAGATAAGGGGTCCATAGGTGCATGGATTTATCTCTGGGCTTTGTATTTTGTTCCATTGATCTATATTTCTGTCTTTATGCCAGTACTATACTGTCTTGATGACTGTGGCTTTGTAGTAGAGCCTGAAGTCAGGCAGGTTGATTCCTCCAGTTCCATTCTTCTTTCTCAAGATTGCTTTGGCTATTCGAGGTTTTTTGTATTTCCATGCAAATTGTGAAATTATTTGTTCTAGCTTTATGAAAAATACCGTTGGTAGCTTGATAAGGATTGCATTGTATCTATAAATTGCTTTGGGTAGTATACTCATTTTCACTATATTGATTCTTCCAATCCATGAACATGGTATATTTCTCCATTAGTGTCCTCTTTGATTTCTTTCATCAGTGTTTTATAGTTTTCTATATATAGGTCTTTAGTTTCTTTAGGTAGATATATTCCTAAGTATTTTATTCTTTTCATTGCAATGGTGAATGGAATTATTTCCTTAATTTCCCTTTCTATTTTCTCATTATTAGTGTATAGGAATGCAAGGGATTTCTGTGTGTTGATTTTATATCCTGAAAATTCACTATATTCATTGATTATCTCCAGTAATTTTCTGGTGGAGTCTTTAGGGTTTTCTATATAGAGGATCATGTCATCTGCAAACAGTGAGAGATTTACTTCTTCTTTTCCAATTTGGATTCCTTTTATTTCTTTTTCTGCTCTGATTGCTGTGTCCAAAACTTCCAAAACTATGTTGAATAGTAGTGATGAGAGTGGGCACCCTTGTCTTGTTCCTGACTTTAGGGGAAGTGCTTTCTATTTTTCACCATTGAGGATAATGTTTGCTGTGACTTTTCAGAATGGCTGCGATCCAAAAGTCTACAAGCAATAAATGCTGGAGAGGATGTGGAGAAAAGAGAACCCTCTTACACTGTTGGTTGGAATACAAACTAGTACAGCCACTATGGAGAACAGTGTGGAGATTCCTTGATAAACTGGAAATAGAACTGCCATACGACTCAGCAAACCCACTGCTGAGCATACACACAGAGGAAACCAGAATTGAAAAAGACACATGTACCCCAATGTTCATCGCAGCACTGTTTATAATAGCCAGGACATGGAATCAACCTAGAAGAATTGATAAGAAAGCAGTGGTACATATACATAATGGAGTATTACTCAGCCATTAAAAAGAATACATTTGAATCAGTTCTAATGAGGTGGTTGAAACTGGAGCCTAAACACCAATAGAGTATATTATCGCATATATATGGAATTTAGAAAGATGGTAACGACAACCCTGTATGCAAGACAGCAAAAGAGACACAGATGTATAGAACAGTCTTTTGGACTCTGTGGGGGCGGGGGGGGATGATTTTGGAGAATTGCATTAAAACATGTATAATATCATATAAGAAACGAATCACCAGTCCAGGTTTGATGCAGGATACAGGAAGCTTGGGGCTGGTGCACTGGGATGACCCAGAGGGATGGTATGGGGAGGGAGGTGGGAGGGGGGTTCAGGATAGGGAACACGTGTACACCCGTGGCAGATGTATGTTGATGTATGGCAAAACCAATACAATATTGCAAAGTAAAAATAATAATAATATTTTAAAAAGAAATTAAAAAATAAATAAAGCACAGAGATTCATAGGTTAAGTAAATCTATTGAGGAAGAAAGAATTTATACATATATAAAGGGTGAAAGAAAGAATTTATATATATAAATTCTTTCGTGTGTGTGTGTGTGTGTGTGTATATATATATATATATATATCAGGATGATTTATTCTGTATCATTCTTTCGGGCATTTATAATTCAATGATCTGAGTGAGAATGAACATATAACTATCACTATATCTATATAATTATTAAAGCTTTTGTTACTTTGACCTTATAGAACTGTTTGTGTGTGCACATGTTTCATCCTCCCTATCTCTTCTATTAGATTTGTGATATCCTTTAGGGTGGACCTGCCTTTGCCTAATAGTACTTGAATGTTGTATTTTATCACTGTCACTGAGCCAAACCTGGATAAAGAAACTTTTAAATGTTTGTCTATACCATAAGTGAAATGAATATGAAGAACAAAAGAATATTTTGAAAGCCCAGTCTATCAGAATGTTTCTTTGATTCTAGAAGCCCTTCAATATAACTTACCTACTTCATTGCCTAAATTCATTTCAAGTAATTTAGATTTAGACAAGGTTCATATGAAAACCCCATGGATGGAGGAGCTTGGTAGGCTGAAGTCCATGGGGTTGCTAAGAGTCTGACATGACTGAGCATCTTCACTTTCACTTTCCACTTTCATGCATTGGAGAAGGAAATGGCAACCCACTCCAGTGTTCTTGCCTGGAGAATCCCAGGGATGGGGGCGCCTGGTGGGCTGCCATCTATGGGGTCGCACAGAGTCGGACACAAGTGAAGTGACTTAGCTCAGCTTAGCTTAGCTTAGGGTGGACCATAGCATCTTTATTTTTGTGTGTTCAATGAATTCTGGCTTCATATATGGTGCTTTACAGCGTGATCTTTGGCATCAATTTCACTCGAGCTGAAAATTAAAATGTAAATAAGTTTTTTCATGGAGTGATATTGATAACTGTAAAAAGTGTTTGGAGTTACATAGACATTGGCACAGTTGCAGAATGGTTCATTAATTAGAAGTTTGGTTTTGGATATGTTATTAAACATCTCTAGGTTTCAGATTCCTTGCCTAATAATTAGGTTAATATTACACGTAAATTATGGATTGATGAGAATAAAAAAGACAGGTAAACATAACTGGCACTTAACCTGTACCCAGTAGGCACATTATAAGTCCTTTTGCTGCCTCTATTACCTTTGAATCCCAACCGGTTTCTATGAATGTTTAAAGTATATTGTTTCAGAACCTGACATATCAAATGAAAAAATAAATGTAAGTAAATAATGCTCTTTAAAGAAAATATAAAGACTGAAGAATAACCTATTGCTTTTTCTGAATACATTTAGTCACAAAAAAGGTGCTGTTTATTACAGTACAGCACACGACTGAGAGTATCACATATGTGCTACACTTATTTTAACAAATGTTTTGACAAAATAGACATCTTACTGTATTCTCTTACCTCTTGGTGGCATAGCTTAATAATTTGTAAAATTATGTCAGTAATAACACCATCATAAGATAGTGGAAGACGTGAAAGAAATATTGAAAACAAAGATTTAGAAAATTACTTATTTAGAGTAAAAATAAGAATAAATATTTCTATAAATGTTAAGCACTGTTATTTTTCCACACATTAAGAAACTAAAGCAAAAAATACTACACATATATTTTAACGTGGCATTAATTTAAATGTGAAATAATCACTTGTATATTTCCTTTTTATCACCAATAGTACTTGCTTTGCATTTTCCCACTTCTGTGTTCCTATCAAAAGTGAGTGTGTGTGTGTGTTTAGTCCCTCAGTGGTGTCTGAATTTTTGTGACCCCATGGACTCTAGCCTGCCAAGCTCCTCTGTCCATGGAATTTTCCAGGCAAGAATACTGGAGTGGGTTGCCATTTCTTACTCTAGGGGATCTTCCTATTACATACCAAAACATATCTACAGAAACACACACACACACACACACACACACACACACACACACACACACATTTAGGTGTTCTTTTTTATTGGCTCCTGCTTTCACATTCTTTGTTTTCCATGCATTTGGTCCATTTGCTGATGTCTACAGAAACAGAAGGATATCAGAGCTTCATAGTTTGAACATTCATTCTGTTCTTACAAATGCAATAAAAAACAGCCTATCTTGGGTTATAAACTGTTCTTCTTTCTGCCACCATGTGGTTACATAAAAGTCTATCATTATTTTTACATGATAGAAAAAAAGTGGAAAATATAGAGGAAAATGAAGAAGGAAAAGATAAAGAAAAAGGGAAAGAGGAGAGAAGGTACGCTTTAGATGAAGATATTGTTCAGTTCAGTCGCTCAGTCGCATCCAACTCTTTGAGACCCCATGAATCGCAGCACGCCAGGCCTCCCTGTCCATCACCAACTCCCGGAGTTCACTTAGACTCACGTCCATGGAGTCAGTGATGTCATCCAGCCATCTCATCCTCTGTCGTCCCCTTCTCCTCCTGCCCCCAATCCCTCCCAGCATCAGAGTCTTTTCCAATGAGTTAACTCTTCTTATGAGGTGGCCAAAGTACGTAGTGTTTACATCTAAGTAAAATCCAACTGAAACCCTTTGTTTCACTCCATCATTAATTACAAAGTAGAAAACAATTACTAAAAAAGAGTTATTATTCACCATCCTGGGCATGTTATATTGTGTCTTCTATGATTAAGCCTTATTCTGTATTGGGGTACTGAGGGTGAGAAACGGTAAGCTTTTCACTGCTCTTAAAAGACTCTCTATATTTTCGAAGACATTCTACCTTAGTGGGGACCTGTCATAGCAAGGTGAGATATGTGAAAAATTCAGGAAGAATACAATGGACTAAGAAATTGATTCTGTCCAGAATGTTATGAGATTTCCAGTTGTGGGAAGAAATTTTTGAGTTGGAATTTAAAGGATAACTGGATCTCTTCCAACACAAATGATGAGGAAAAGCAAAGCAAACAACTTAAGCAAAAGCAATCAAAGATAAACAAATATATGACATACAACATGAAAGGCAAAATGAAAAACAAAACCTAAATTTCTTGGAGGAAAGTGACAAGTGATAAATTCAGTGTGGCTTATATAAGGATTTTTCTGATATTGAATCAGTTTCCAGATTTCATATTTAATGGTGCCTTTTATATCGTAAGAGTTTTATAATACTGTTGAGTTCAACTATTTGAAGTTGTTGCTCAGTTGTATTTGACTTTTTGTGACCCCGTAGACTACAACATGCCAGCCTTCCCTGTCCTTCACTATCTCCCAGAGTTTGCTCAAACTCATGTCCATTGAGTCAATGATGATATTCAATTGTCTCATCTTCTTTTGCCCCTTTCTCCTCCTGCCCTCAATCTTTCCCAGCATCAGAGTCTTTTGGAGTAAGTTGATCTAACTTTCAGATTATACTGCATATTTTCTTATAGGTCTAAAGAGCCTCTTATGTAAAAATGTTGCTTTATATTTTGGAGATTATTATGTCCTTAGGATTTTTTTCCTTTTATTTTAGCAAAGCTATCTGTTTCTCTGTGTTTGCACAGGTCACTGCCACCTTTCCAGAGCTCTTCAGCATACCTTTGAAGGTTTGCACACAGTTTTGAACTGCTTGTGGACCTTGCTTCCTTGCTTGCTATTATGATTGAGCATTGTATTTGTTGCTCTGGCTTGTTTTTCAGTGCAGATCACTGTACCCAGCATGTCTACATTTCTTAATTTTTAGCTGTTTAATTAGGAGCTGAAATGATCTGGTGAATGATTAACACTTACTGAGCACTTACTATGGCCTAGGTGTTATGCTACCTTTTACTTTTGTTACCTCAATAATTATCATAAGTCTTTTAACGGTAAAAAAAAAAAAAAAAAAAAGGGCAGAGAAGTCAGTCCTTAGCAACAAATCACACAGCAACAGGTGATTATGCTATGATCCAAACAAATATTATTAGATTCAAAGAATTCTCCCTATACTTTACCTATTTTCCACTAAAAGAGACATAAAATCAGAATTCAAAATCTTGTGTCAAGATTAAGGCTTTAGAAGATACATATGCTCCACCAAATCCTCCAGGATTGCTCATTACAGAAAGAGAAGACTTTAGTTGGACTAATCACCAAAATCTAGTGATAGTTAAGAGACAAACTAAAACAAATGACACAAATATTTATTATGACTGGACAATAAAAATTAAGCTAGCTAGGAATCCAGTGATTTTTAAGCATATTTGAGTTGGCAAGATAATTCTTATATTGATATTATGGAAGATATTTCACAAGGGTTAGAATGGTGGGAGAACAATATAATAAAGGGAGGACAGATGAACTTGACATACTGTAATATATTAAAGAATAATAGCTTTCATTAAAATCATTTTTAATATATTAAACATAAATGTAGGGGCTTCTACAGTGGCCCAGTGAGTAAACTCTGCCTTCTAATGCAATGGGTACAGGTTTGATCCTTGGTTGGGGAAGGAACTAGGGCCCCACATGCAGTGAGGTGTGTCCAAAAATTAAAAAAAAAAAAGTTTGTTTAAAAAACCTTAAATGTGATTCTACACCAAGTGTATGCTCAAAAGTGATGTAAAAAAATGAGGCTACCTAGTTCACAAGAAAGGAAGAAACCTGTAAATATAATAACAGTTTCAGAAAGAGATGTTCAAAAATAATTGGCAGGTACAGAAGGAAAATCTGAGTTGTATGTACTGCTGCTCTCCATAAACTGTAGGAAGAAACAGTGTTCTTGTAATTGCTCTTGTTTGTTGATATTTACATACAGGGCTTCTCAGATGGCTCAGTGGTAAAGAATTTGTCTGCCAATGCAAAGACTCAGGAGACATGGGTTCGATCCTGGAATCAGGAAGATCCCCTGGAGACGGAAATAGCAACTCAATCCAGTATTCTTGCTCAGAGAATCCCATAGGCAGAGGAACCTGGCAGGCTACGGTCCATGGGGTTGCAAAGAGTCAGACATGACTGAGCATGCACACATGGAACTTGCCATTATTTACATCCTTCAGTAATTCACTTGATAAAAATATTTGTAACTTATGTTAATATTACTGAACTACAAAACACTGAATACTTTGAAATTCTATTATATAAATAAAATCATAAATTGCAATTATTTCTTTGATTTGATTGCATATTTCAATTTCCAAGTTACTGAGAATTAAGGGAAATTTTATTTTGAAGTATTTAATGGAAGTATATGTGTGTGAAAAAAATAATAAAATTATTCACTCTAAAATCATATCACATATTTTAATAAATCTACATCTATCCTCATTCTCAGAAATATATTACTGAACTCTCACAATTTGAAGCACTATTCCTCACAAATTTGTCTTTCTGATTCTGTTTAAAAAGTTAGTCCCCCAAATGATCTAGAAAAATAGAATTCCAGATCCAGATTTGAGAAGCCATACTATGTTTTAGCTGAGTGGATTCAATATTGCTATAGTAAGATTTCAGATCATTACTTATTGTACTTCAGTTCAGTTCAGTTCAGTCGCTCAGTCGTGTCTGACTCTTTGCGACCCCATGAATCACAGCACGCCAGGCCTCCCTGTCCATCACAAACTCCCGGAGTTCACTCAGACTCATGTCCATCGAGTCAGTGATGCCATCCAGCCATCTCATCTTCTGTCATCCCCTTCTCCTCCTGCCCCCAATCCCTCCCAGCATCAGAGTCTTTTCCAGTGAGTCAGTTCTTCACATGAGGTGGCCAAAGTACTGGAGTTTCAGCTTTAGCATCATTCCCTCCAAAGAAATCCCAGGGCTGATCTCCTTCAGAATGGACTGGTTGGATCTCCTTGCAGTCCAAGGGACTCTCAAGAGTCTTCTCCAACACCACAATTCAAAAGCATCAATTCTTCGGCACTCAGCTTTCTTCACAGTCCAACTCTCACATCCATACATGACCACAGGAAAAACCATAGCCTTGACTAGGTGGACCTTTGTTGGCAAAGTAATGTCTCTGCTTTTGAATATGCTATCTAAGTTGGTCATAACTTTCCTTCCAAGGAGTAAGTGTCTTTTAATTTCATGGCTGCAATCACCATCTGCAGTGATTTTGGAGCCCAGAAAAATAAAGTCTGACACTGTTTCCACTGTTTCCCCATCTATTTCCCATGAAGTGATGGGACTGAATGCCATGATCTTTGTTTTCTGAATGTTGAGCTTTAAGCCAAGTTTTTCACTCTCCACTTTCCCTTTCATCAAGAGGCTTTGTAGTTCCTCTTCACTTTCTGCCATTAGGGTGGTGTCATCTGCATATCTGAGGTTATTGAGATTTCTCCCGGCAATCTTGATTCCAGCTTGTGTTTCTTCCAGTCCAGCGTTTCTCATGATGTACTCTGCATAGAAGTTAAATAAGCAGGGTGACAATATACAACCTTGGCGTACTCCTTTTTTTATTGTACTTAGTCAACTCAAATTCAGAATATAAAAACCTGTTATTCACGAAAGGATTTGTTTTTGCCATCTTTAGAAGTAACAAATGATTTATATGGGCTTTAATCAAGCTCTCTCCTCCCCCGCCCAACCCAAGAAGATTTGTATCTTGACTAAGCATTGCTTCATCATTTATGCTGCCCTTTTGGTCAATAAAATAAAATCCAACCATATGAAGGCTACCAGTTAAGCTCTCTATTAAGAATAATGGGGAAAAAAATTAGTGCCAATATCAAGAAAATAAAGTTAATAGAGAAAGACCTTCTTACTCCTTCAGCCATATGCAACCTTTTGGCACTATTTTTAAAGTAAAGGATTTGTACCAGCCAGGAAACCAGAAGTCTCTCATTATTATTCTTCCATTTGCCACACAGGGCTGGTATTTGCTCTAAAGCTGTCAGAGTTCCATACAAAGGAGGGGCTTTCAGATCTGGACCCAGATGAAACAAATCCAGATATCCACACAATGTGCTCGGGACTTTGGATGAAAAAATTCCACAACATGACATAATTTGTGTACTGTTAACATATATTTGTTCATTCTGTGCCTCCATGCTGAAACAGAAGCACTTTGTCATAAAACTCTGAAAATATGACTTTGGTTTCAGAATGAATACAACATAAAGTGTGGGAAGGATGGGTGAGGATTGCTCTACGGTAGAGATGATTGGAGTAGAAGTAGCTTTATATGTTGCTTCTTGAATCATTCCCACTCTGGAAGTGAGGCAAGACAGAACAAAGAGGCAGTGAAGGAGGAGTTTCTTAGTTCTGTTTTTGAATAATACTTCCCCATCCCATAAATTCTCAATTAATAGATGCCACTGTAACCAAATAATAAAGGCTTGCATAACAAGTAATAAAAGAATAATGCCATTATGAGCCCCTTAATATGAGCATATGAGCAACTGAGAATACTATATAATTTCAATGGTGTCCTTGACAAAAATAAACAACTTCATTCAAATCACATGAAAATATCAGAAAAACACAAATTCAGGGACATTCAACAAAATATGTGACCACTTTTCAAGAATATCAAGATCATTAAAGACAAGCACAGACCGATAGAAGGACACCAAGGTCAATTGACTAAATACAGTGTGGAATTCTCCATAAGATAATTAAACAGGAAAAAAAAAGGATCGTTAGTGAAAACACTGAAACCATTTCATAAGGTCTGTAGGTAATTCTATCTAACGAATGTTGTTTTTATGATCTTGATCATTTTAGTAAGGTTATATAAAATTCTGATCTTAGGGGAGATTGAGAAGAAATGTACACAAAAAATTGCTGTACTGTGTTTGCAACTTGGCTGTGCCTAAAATTCACTCAAACTAAAAAGTTTAAAAAAGAAATAAGTAGATAAATTCTCTAGTTTTCATGAGTGAATCCAATATTCAAGGGGAGAAGGAAGTCCGAATCAGTGCATACAAACCTCAACAATAAGTATAGTCTACTACTTATCTTCTGATAATGAAGTCTACATAATAGCATGTTGTATCAGAAGTAAAGTGGACACTGAAATGGGACAAGAGCATTTCATGTACCAGGTATACTGATAAACACAAGGTTTTCTTCTATTATATTCTGTTAGATGATAAAATTGGTTTATAGAAACAAAACACTCAGAATACTGCCTGACATATAATAGGTATTATATAAGTGGTAGCAATGATTTTAATTGCTAAAGAAACAATAAAAGGAAAAACATACCACTTAAAGATATCTCCACGTCAGTAGTAAAAGCTGTTTTCTTAGATATTCAAAATGAAAAGCAAACTACTGGAAACCCTTTCATACAGTAAGAAGAAGCACATTTCAGTTTTTCTTTCAAAATTTATTTTAAATATGTTTAATGAGCTATTAGTATACATCAGACAATATTCTAGGCACCAGGGATGTTAAGAACAAAACAAACTCAGGCTGTACTTTCATTCAGATTACACTCTGATGAACTGATTTTAGAAATTAGCTGGCTTATTTTCTAGGAAAAAAAACGAAAAAAAACATAGCTCATATCAAATTGACCAAGTAGCCTCCTTTCATAACACGTATACTACAGAGACATGATTAAAGTATATTAAATCAGACTAACCTGAACTAAAATTCCAGGTTTTTTATTTAATACATTTGGACAAATTTTAAAAATTGATTGAATAATATTTTCTTTTCTGTAAAATTGAAATAATATTATCTAAATTATAAGGATAAAATAAGATAAATTCAAATAATACATGTAAAACTATCTATTATATTGTCTACAATGTATTAGATTCTTCATAAATGGTAGGTACAAAATACACAAAGACATATGTCAAAAGACACTATAAGAAATTATCTTAAAAATTATAAAATATAATATATGGTACTGGAAATAAAAAGAAAATATATAAATTATTGGAGAAGGCAATGGCACCCCACTCCAGTACTCTTGCCTGGAAAATCCCATGGATGGAGGAGCCTGGTAGGCTGCAGTCCATGGGGTCGCTAAGAGTTGTACACGACTGAGCGACTTCGCTTTCACTTTTCACTTTCATGCATTGGAGAAGGAAATGGCAACCCACTCCAGTGTTCTTGCCTGGAGAATCCCAGGGACGGGGGAGCCTAGTGGCTGCCATCTATGGGGTCACACAGAGTCGGACACTACTGAAGTGACTTAGCATAGCATAGCATAGCATATAAATTATTTAGCAGAGTACCTGGAACATAGAAGTCAATAAATGTAGTTAAAATTATTAATAATCATAAATTTCACAATTAAAATTAAAATGTTAATAGTGAAAGTGAAAATTAAATAAAAATACATCAGATACAAATAAAATAAGCTTAAAATACATTGTTTTTAAGGTATGGAATAGTGAGATACATGAATACTTCAAATGTCCCGAAAGGAAATAACATAAAGACACATATGGGGGGCGGTCCTAAGATGGCAGAGGAATAGGATGGGGAGACCACTTTCTCCACCACAAATTCATAGAAAGAACATTTGAACACTGAGCAAATTCCACAAAACAACTTCTGAATGCTGGCAGATGACATCAGGCACCCAGAAAGGCAGCCCATTGTCTTCGAAAGGAAGTAGGAAAAAAATATAAAGATAAAAAGACAAAAGAGGGAGGGATGGAGATTCATCCCAGGAAGGGAGTCTTAAAAAAGAGACAAGTTTCCAAACACCAGGAAACACTCTTAACGGTGAATCTGTGGCAAGCCTTGGAACCTCAGACGGCAACATAACCAGGAGGAAAAATAAATAAATAATTAAAACTCACAGATTACCTGCCTAAGGCAACTCCCAGCGGAGAAGCAGCCCAGACGCTTGCATCCTCCACTGGCAAGCCGGGGTTGGGCAGGGAGGTCCAGGCTGCATTGCTTAGAGTAAGGGCCAGGCCTGAATTGCCCCGAGGACAATCTGAGGGAACTAACTAGAGATAGCAAACCAGACTGTGGTATAGCTATCCGGTGAAAAGCCCTAACCTAAAACACTACCACAAAGGGCATGGCTTAGTTTCATTGAGTTAGACAAGGCTGTGGTCCCTGTGATAAGATTGACTAGTTTTCTGTGATTATGGTTTCAGTGTGTCTGCCCTCTGATGCCCTCTCGCAACACCTAACATCTTTGGGTTTCCCTTACTTTGGACGTGGGGTATCTCTTCAAGGCTGCTCCAGCAAAGCGGAGCCACTGCTCCTTACCTTGGACAAAGGGTATCTCCTCATGGCCGCCCCTCCTGACCTTGAACGTGGAGTAGCTCCTCTTGGCCCTCCTGCGCTCACACAGCAACCACTCCTTGAACATGGGGCTGCTCCTATCGGCTGCCACCCCTGACCTTGGGCGTGGGGTAACTCCTCTAGGCCACCTCCCTTGACCTCGTGCATGGGGTAGCTCCTTTCGGCTTCTCCTGCGTCCTTGCAGCCTGGCGCTCTTGGCCGCTGCCCCTAACCTCGGAGGTGGGGTAGCTCCTCTCAGCCACCACCCCTGACCTTGGGTGAGGGGTAGCTCCTCTCAGCCATGCTTCTGCAAGGTCCGTCAAAGCTGGGGTGCTGATCACATGGACCACAGCCTTGTCTAACTCAATGAAACTAAGCCATACCATGTGGGGCCACCCAAGATGGGTGGGTCATGGTGGAGAGGTCTGACAGAATGTGGTCCACTGGAGAAGGGAATGGCAAATCACTTCAGTATTCTTGCCTTGAAAACCCCAAGAACAGTATGAAAAGGCAAAATGATAGGATACTGAAAGAGGAACTCCCCAGGTCAGTAGGTGCCCAATATGCTACTGGAGATCAGTGGAGAAATAACTCTGAAAGAATGAACGGATGGAGCCAAAGCAAAAAGAATACCCAGCTGTGGATGTGACTGGTGATAGAAGCAAGGTCCGATGCTGTAAACAGCAATATTGCATAGGAACCCGGAATGTCAGGTCCACGATCAAAGCAAATTGGAAGTGGTCCAAAAGGAGATGGCAAGAGTGAACGTAGACATTCTAGGAATCAGCGAACTAAAATCGACTGGAATGGGTGAATTTAACTCAGGTGACCATTATATCTACTACTGTGAACAGGAATCCCTTAGAAGAAATGGAGTAGCCATGATGATCAACAAAAGAGGCCAAAATGCAGTACTTGGATGCGATCTCAAAAATGACAGAATGATCTCTGTTCATTTCCAAGGCAAACCATTCAATATCACAGTAATCCAACTCTATGCCCCAACCAGCAATGCTGAAGAAGCTGAAGTTGAACGGTTCTATGAAGACCTATAAGACCTTTTAGAACTAAAACCCAAAAAAGATGTCCTTTTCATTATAGGGGACTGGAATGCAAAAGTAGGAAGTCAAGAAACACCTGGAGTAACAGGCAAATTTGGCCTTGGAATATAGAATGAAGCAGGGCAAAGACTAATAGAGTTTTGCCAATAAAATGCACTGGTCATAACAAACACCCTCTTCCAACAACACAAGAGAAGACTCTATACATGGACATCACCAGATGGTCGACACTGAAATCAGATTAATTGTATTCTTTGCAGCCAAAAATGAGGAAGTTCTATACAATCCACAAAAATAATACCGGGAGCTTACTGGCTCAGATCATGAACTCCTTATGGCCAAATTCAGACTTAAATTGAAGAAAGTAGGGAAAACCATTAGACCATTCAGCTATGACCTAAATCAAATGCCTTATGATTATACAGTGGAAGTGAGAAATAGATTTAAGGGCCTAGATCTGATAGATAGAGTGCCTGATGAACTACGGATGGAGGTTCATGACACTGTACAGGAGAAAGGGATCAAGACTATCCCAATGGAAAAGAAATGCAAAAAAGCAAAATGGCTGTCTGAGGAGGCCTTACAAATAGCTGTGAAAAGAAGAGAAGTGAAAAGCAAAGGTGAAAAGGAAAGATATAAGCATCTGAATGCAGAGTTCCAAAGAAGAGCAAAGAGAGATAAGAAAGCCTTCCTCAGTGATCAGTGCAAAGAAATAGAGGAAAACAACAGAATGGGACAGACTAGAGATCTCTTCAAGAAAATTAAAGATACCAAAGGAACATTTCATGCAATGATGGGCTCAATAAAGGACAGAAATTGTATGGACCTAACAGAAGCAGGAGATATTAAGAAGAGGTGGCAAGAATACACAGGAGAACTGTACGAAAAAGATCTTCACGATCCAGAGAATCAAGATGGTGTGATCAATCACTCTCATAGAGCCAGACATCCTGGAATGTGAAGTCAAGTGGGCCTTAGAAAGCATCACTAAGAACAAAGCTGTGGAGGTTTTGGAATTCCAGTGGAGCCATTTCAAACCCTGAAAGATGATGCTGTGAAAGTGCTGCACTCAATATGCCAGAAAATTTGGAAAATTCAGCAGTGGCCACAGGACTGGAAAAGGTCAGTTTTCATTTCAATCCCAAAGAAAGGCAATGTCAAAGTATGCTCAAACTACCACACAATTGTACTCATCTCACATGCTAGTAAAGTAATGCTCAAAACTCTCCAAGCCAGGCTTCAGCAATACATGAACCATGAACTCCCAGATGTTCAAGCTGGTTTTAGAAAAGGCAGAGGAACCAGAGATCAAATTGCCAACATCCTTGGATCACGGAAAAATCAAGAGACTTCCAGAAAACATCTATTTCTGCTTTATTGACTATGCCAAAGCCTTTGACTGTGTGGGTCACAATAAACTGTGGCTAATTCTGAAAGAGATGAAATACCAGACCACCTGACCTGCCTCTTGAGAAACGTATATGCAGGTCATGAAGCAACTGTTAGAACTGGACATGGAACAACAGACTGGTTCCAAATAGGAAAAGGTTTACATAAAGGCTGTATATTGTCACCCTGCTTGTTTAACTTCTATGCAGAGTACTTCATGAGAAACGCTGGGCTGGAAGAAACACAAGCTGGAATCAAGATTGTTGGGAGAAATAACAATAACCTCAGATATGCAGACGACACCCCCCTTATGGCAGAAAGTGAAGAGGAACTAAAAAGTCTCGTGATGAAAGAGGAGAGTGAAAAAATTAGCTTAAAACTCAACATTCAGAAAACTAAGATCATAGCATCTCGTCCCACCACTTCATGGGAAATTGATGGCAAAACATTGTAAACAGTGTCAGACTTTATTTTTGGGGCTCCAAAATCACTGCAGATGGTGATTGCAGCCATGAAATTAAAAGACACTTACTCCTTGGAAGGAAAGTTATGACCAAGCAAGATAGTATATTAAAAAGCAGAGATATTACTTTGCCAACAAAGGTCCATCTAGTCAAGACTATGGTTTTTCCAGTGGTCATGTATGAATGTGAGAGTTGGACTGTGAAGAAAACTGAGCACCAAAGAATTGATACTTTTGAACTGTGATGCTGGGGAAGAGTCTTTAGAGTCCCTTGGACTGCAAGGAGATCCAACCAGTCCATTCTAAAGGAGACCAATCCTGGCTGTTCATTGGAAGGACTGAAGCTGAAGCTGAAACTCCAATACTTTGGCCACCTCATGTGAAGAGTTTACTTTTTGGAAAAGACCCTGATCCTGGGAGGGATTGGGGGCAGGAGGAGAAGGGAATGACAGAGGATGAGATGGCTGGTTGGCATCACTGACTCGATGGACATGAGTTTGGGTAAACTCCAGGAGTTGGTGATGGACAGGGAGGCCTGGTGTGCTGCGATTCATTGGGGTCGCAAAGAGTTGGACATGACTGAGCGACTGAACTGACTCAAAATACTGGCAGGCCTGCTCACTGAACAAAGGACTGGGCAAAGCTAGACAGCTGTGGACCGGCCCATCCCCCCAGAGACAGGCAGGTGAGGGCAGCCAGAGCTGGAAGGGTTCAATTGCAGCCCCAGTGAGGCATCATCTACCAAACTGCAAGCAGGCTTTGTTGCTAACCAAGACTCCTAGGAGTATGGAAGGTCAACATCCGCCGGGAGGGTCGCAGCCAGAGATCAACTCCCCAGAGGAGACACACGACACACCTGGAAGGTGTGCCTGTTGTACACCCAGAAAACTGAACGACTGGGATGGGCAAGGTGATGTCGCAGCTCACCAAGAACCTGGTCACCTGAGCTGCTTGGACTGGGGAAGGGCACAAAACGCAGGTCCAATCAAGTCTGTGCCTTTGTGGAGTACCCGAGAACCTGAAGCTGAGCAGCTTTGACCTGAGTGGCTTTGAGTGTACTAAACCCAGGACCTGCCTCAGCCAATTCCTGGTACAGCAACCTAGAGCCTGAGCAGTGTAGACTGGGAAAGCACACACGCTGTGAGCGGGGCAAACCCAGTGTGGCTGAGACACTGAGAGCACTCCCCACAGATGCCAATGATATTTGTTTGCAGTACAAATATCACCTCCCTCCCCACAGCACGACTGAACAAGTGAGCCTCAAAAAAGTGACCACCACCGCCCCCTTGTGTCAGGGTGGAAATTAGACACTGAAGAGGCCAGCAAACAGAAACTAAAATAAACAGAGGGAACTGCTTTGGAAGTGACAGTTACAGTAGATTAAAACCCTGCAGTTAGCACTGACTGCATAGGAATCGGAGAAGGCAATGGCACCCCACTCCAGTACTCTTGCCTGGAAAATCCCATGGATGGAGGAGCCTGGTGGGCTGCAGTCCATGGGGTCACTAAGACTCGGACACGACTGAGTGACTTCACTTTCACTCTTCACTTTCATGCATTGGAGAAGGAAATGGCAACCCACTCCAGTGTTCTTGCCTGGAGAATCCCAGGGACGGGGGAACCTGGTGGCTGCCGTCTATGGGGTCGCACAGAGTCGGACACGACTGAAGCAACTTAGCAGCAGCATAGGAATAGGCCTATAGATCTTGAGATGTGTAAGCCAGATCAAGGAACTATCTGAAAATAAACTGACTCCATACTGTCCACAACAACACCAGAGAAAGTCCTAGATATATTTTTACTATTATCATTTTTTAAATCAAAAAAAATTGTTAATTTTAAGTCCTCTATTACTCCTTTAATTTTCATTTTTATAACCTACTATTACTTTGCAAAAAAAGACACTATTTTTATCGTTTGTAGATTTTTTTTTCTTTTTTTTAATTTTACTTTATTTTTAAACTTTACATAATTGTATTAGTTTTGCCAAATATCAAAATGAATCTGCCACAGGTATAAGACACTATTTTTAAAGCAAACTTCATATATATATATACTTTATAATTTTTGTGACTTTGTTTTTTTCTTTAATATTGTATTTTTGAGACTCTAACCTCTATTCTAGATTTTTAATCTTTACTTTTTGGTATTTGTTATCAATTTTGTACCTTTAAGAAGCCAATCTTCAGTACCCATTTTTACTTGGGAGCAAGAGTATTGGCTGGATTGCTCTCTCCCGCTTTGGACTATCCTTTTTCAGGTCACCTCATCTCCTCACTCCCCCTTCTCTACCCAACACTGTGAATCTTTTTGTGTGTTATGGGCTGTGGGAAACACTTAGGGAACAGTACTGGCTGGATCTGTCTCTCTCCTTTTGATTCCCCCTCTTCTCCTCCTGGTCACCTCTATCTCCCTCCTTCCTCTTCTCTTCTCCATGTAACTCTGTGTACCTCTCCAGATGTCCCTCACTGTGGAGAAACTTTACAACATTAAGCTAGATGTTTTATCATAGGTCTGTATAGATGGAGAAGTACTGAGGCTACTGTAAGACTATGACTGAAAACCAGAGGCAGGAGGCTTAAGTCCAAATCCTGAGAACACCAGAGAACTCCTGATTCCAGGGAACATTAATTGATAGGAGCTCATCAAACGCCTCCATACCTACACTGAAACCAAGCACCACCAAAGGGCCAACAAGTTCCAGAGAAAGACATACCATGAAAATTCTCCAGCAACACAGGGACATAGCCCTGAGCTTCAATATACAGGCTGCCCAAAGTCACACCAAACCCCCTGACATCTAAAAACTCATTGCTGGACACTTTAGTGCACTCCAGAGAGAAGAAATCCAGCTCCATCCACCAGAACACCAACACACGCTTCCCTAACCAGGAAACCTTGACAAGCCACACAGCCAACCCCACTCACAGTGAAGAACCTCCACAATAAGGAGGAATCACAAACTGACAGAATGCAGAAAGGCCACCCCAAACACAGAAATATAAACAAGATGAAAAGGCAGAGAAATACCCAGAAGGTAAAGGAACAGGATAAATGACCACCAAATCAAACAAAAGAGAAAGAGACAGGGAATCTGCCTCATAAAGAATTCCAAATAATGGTAGTGAAAATGATCCAACATCTTGAAAACAAAATGGAGTTACAGATAAATAGCCTGGAGACAAAGATGGAGAAGGTGTAAGCAATGTTTAACAAGGACCTAGAAGAAATTAAAAAAGAGTCAATATATAATGAATAATACAATAAATGAGATCAAAAACACTCTGGAGGGAACCAACAGTAGAATAACAGAGGCAGCAGATAGGATTAGTGAGATAGAAGATAGAATGGTAGAAATAAATGAAACAGAGAGAAAAAAAAATTAAAAGAAATGAGGACAACCTCAGAGACCTCTGGGACAATGTTAAATGCCCCAACATTCGAATAAAAGGAGTCTCAGAAGAAAAAGACAAAAAGAAAGGCCATGAGAAAATACTTGAGGAGATAATAGCTGAAAACTTCTCTAAAATGGGGAAGGAAATAGTCACCCAAGTCCAGGAAACCCAGAGAGTCCCAAACAGGATAAACGCAATGTGAAACACCCCCAAGACACATATTAATCAAACTAACAAAGATCAAACACAAAGAACAAATATTAAAAGCAGCAAGGGAAAAACTACAAATAGCACACAAGGGGATTCCCATAAGGGTAACAGCTGACCTTTCAGTAGAAACACTTCAGGCCAGAAGGGAATGGCAAGACATACTTAAAGTGATGAAAGAAAATAACCTACAGCCCAGATTACTGTACCTAGCAAGGATCTCATTCAAATATGAAAGAGAAATCAATCAAAAGGCTTTACAGACAAGCAAAAGCTGAAAGAATTCAGCACCACCAAACCAGCTCTCCAACAAATGCTAAAGGATCTTCTCTAGACAGGAAACAGAGAAAGGGTGTATAAACTTGAACCCAAAACAATAAAGTAAATGGAATTAGGATCATACTTATCAGTAATTACCGTAAATGTAAATGGGTTGAATGCCCCAACCAAAAGACAAAGACTGGATGAATGGATACAAAAACAAGACCCCTACATATGTTGTCTACAAGAGACCCACCTCAAAACAGGGGACACATACAGACTGAAAGTGAAGGGGTGGAAAACTATTCCATGTAAATAGGGACCAAAAGAAAGCAGGAGTAGCAATACTCATATCAGATAAAATAGAGTTTAAAACAAAGACTGTGAAAAGAGACAAAGAAGGACACTACATAATGATCAAAGGATCAATCCAAGAAGAAGATATACCAATTATAAATATATATGCACCCAACATAGGAGCACTGCAATATGTAAGACAAATGCTAACAAGTATGAAAGGGGAAATTAATAACAACACAATAATAGTGGGAGACTTTAATACCCCACTCACACCTATGGATAGATCAACTAAACAGAAAATTAACAAGGAAACACAAACTTTAAATGATACAATAGACCAGTTAGACCTAATTGATATCTATAGGACATTTCACTCCAAAACAATGAATTTCGCCTTTTTCTCAAGCGCACATGGAAGCTTCTCCAGGATAGATCACATCCTGGGCCATAAATCTAGCCTTTGTAAATTAAAAAAAAAAATGAAATCATTCCAAGCATCTTTTCTGGCCACAATGCAGTAAGATTAGATGTCAATTACAGGAGAAAAACTATTAAAAATTCCAACATATGTAGGCTGAACAAAACACTGCTGAATAACCAAAAAATCACAGAAAAATAAAAAAAGAAATCAAAATATGCATAGAAACAAACAAAAATGAAAACATAACAACCAAAAACCTATGGGACACTGTGAAAGCAGTGCTAAGGGGAAGGTTCATAGCAATACAGGCACACCTCAAGAAACAAGAAAAAAGTCAAAGAAATAACCTAACTCTACACCTAAAGCAACTAGAAAAGGAAGAAATAAAGAACCCCAGGGTTAGTTGAAGGAAGGAAATCTTAAAAATTAGGGCAGAAATAAATGCAAAAGAAACAAGAGACCATAGTAAAAATCTACAAAGCCAAAAGCTGGTTATTTGAGAAGTTAATTAAAATTTAAAAACCATTAGCCAGACTCATCAAGAAACAAAGGGAGAAATATCAAATCAATAAAATTAGAAATGAAAATGGAGAGATCATAACAGACAACACAGAAACACAAAGGATCATAAGAGACTACTATCAGCAACTATATGCCAATAAAATGGACAACTTGGAAGAAATGGAAAAATTCTTAGAATAGTCCAACTTGCCAAAACTGAACCAGGAAGAAATAGAAAATCTTAACAGACCCATCACAAGCATGGAAATTGAAACTGTAATCAGAAGTCTTCCGGCAAACAAAAGCCCAGGACCAGATGGCTTCACAACTGAATTCTAACAAAAATTTAGAGAAGAGCTAACACCTATCCTACTCAAACTGTTCCAGAAAATTGAACAGGAAGGTAAACTTCCAAACTCGTTCTATGAGGCCATCATCACCCTAATACCAAAACCTACAAAGATCCCACAAAAAAAGAAAACTACAGGCCAATATCACTGATGAACATAGATGCAAAAATCCTTAACAAAATTCTAGCAAACAGAATCCAACAACATATTTAAAAGATCATGCATCATGACCAAGTGGGCTTTATCCCAGGGATGCAAGGATTCTTCAATATCCACAAATCAATCAATGTAATACAACACATTAACAAATTGAAAAATAAAAACCATATGATTATCTCAATAGATGCAGAGAAAGCCTTTGACAAAATTCAACATCCATTTATGATAAAAACTCTCCAGAAAGCAGGAATAGAAGGAACATACCTCAACATAATAAAAGCTATATATATGAGAAACCCACAGCAAAAATTATCCTCAATGGTGAAAAATTGAAAGCATTTCCCCTAAAGTCAGGAACAAGACAAAGGTGCCCACTACACCACTACTATTCAACATAGTTTTGGAAATTTTGGCCACAGCAATCAGAGCAGAAAAAGAAATAAAAGGAATCCAGGTTGGAAAAGAAGTAAAACTCTCACTGTTTGCAGATGACATGATCCTCTACGTAGAAAACCCTAAAGATTCCACCAGAAAATTACTAAAGCTAATGAATGAATATAGTAAAGTTGCAGGATATAAAATCAACACACAGAAATCCCTTGCATTCCAATACACTAACAATGAGAAACAGAAAGAGAAATTAAGGAAACAATTCCACTCACCATTGCAACAAAAAGAATAAAATACTTAGGAATATATCTATCTAAAAAAAAAAAAAAAAAAAAAACCTATATATAGAAAACTATAAAACACTGGTGAAATAAATCAAAGAGGACACAAAGAGATGGAGAAATATACCGTGTTCATGGATCAGAAGAATCAATATAGTGAAAATAAATATACTACCTGGTCCCATCACATCATGGCAAATAGATGGGGAAACAGTGGAAACAGTGTCAGACTTTATTTTTTGGACTCCAAAATCACTGCAGATGGTGATTGCAGCCATGAAATTAAAAGACGCTTACTCCTTGGAAGGAAAGTTATGACCAACCTAGATAGTATATTCAAAAGCAGAGACATTATTCTGCCAACAAAGGTCTGTCTAGTCAAGGCTATGATTTTCCCAGTGTCATGTATGGATGTAAGAGTTGGACTGTGAAGAAAGCTGAACATGGAAGAATTGATGTTTTTGAGCTGTGGTGTTGGGGAAGACTCTTGAGAGTCCCTTGGACTGCAAGGAGATCCAACCAGTCCTTCCTAAAGGAGATCAATCCTGGGTGTTCATTTCAAGGACTGATGCTAAAGCTGAAACTCCAATACTTTGGCCACCTCATGCGAAGAGTTGACTCATTTGAAGAGGGATTGGGGGCAGGAGGAGAAGGGGACGACAGAGGATGAGGTGGCTGGATGGCATCACGGACTCTATGGACATGAGTTTGAGTGAACTCCGGGAGTTGGTGATGGACAGGGAGGCCTGGCATACTGCAGTTCATGGGGTCACAAAGAGTCAGACACGACTGAGCAACTGAACTGATCTGAACTGAACTGAACCCAAAGCATCTATAGATTCAATGCAATCCCTATCATACTACCAGCGGTATTTTTCACAGGACTAGAACAAATAATTTCACAATTTGTATGGAAATAGGAAAAACCTCGAATAGCCAAAGCAATCTTGAGAAAGAAGAATGGAACTGGAGGAATCAACCTGCCTGACTTCAGGCTCTATTACAAAGCCACAGTCTTAAAGACAGTATGGTACTGGCACAAAGACAGAAATATAGATCAATGGAACACAATAGAAAGCCAGAGATAAATCCATGCACATATGGTCACCTTATCTTTGACAAAGGAGGCAAGAATATACAATGGAGAAAAGACAATCTCTTTAACAAGTTGCTAGATGCAACTGGTCAACCAGTTGTAAAAAAATGAAACTAGAACATTTTCTAACACCATACACAAAAACAAACTCAAAATGGATCAAAGATCTAAACATAAAGCCAGAAACTATAAAACTCCTAGAAGAAAACATAGGCAAAACACTTTCAGACATAAATCACAGCATGATCCTCTATGACCCACCTCCCAGAATATTGGAAATAAAAGCAAAGTAAATAAATAAATAAATGGGACTAATTAAACTTAAAAGCTTCTGCACAACAAAGGAAAATATAAGCAAGGTGAAAAGACAGCCTTCAGAATGGGAGAAAATAACAGCAACTGAAGCAACTGACAAAGAATTAATCTCAAAAATATACAAGCAACTCCTGTAGCTCAATTGCAGAAAAATAAATGACCCAATCAAAAAATGGGCCAAAGAACTAAATAGACATTTCTCCAAAGAAGATATACAGATAGCTAACAAACACATGAAAAGATGCTTAACATCACTCATTATTAGAGAAATGCAAATCAAAACCACAGTGAGGTACCATTTCACGCCAGTCAGAATAACTGCTATCCAAAAGTCTACAAGCAATAAATGCTGGAGAGGGTGTGGAGAAAAGGGAACCCTCTTACACTGTTGGTGGGAATGTAAACTAGTACAGCCACTATGGAGAACAGTGTGGAGATTTCTTGAAAAACTGGAAATAGAACTGCCTTTTGACCCAGCAATCCCACCGCTGGGCATACACACCGAGGAAACCAGAATTGAAAGAGACACGTGTACCCCAATGTTCATTCCAGCACTGTTTATAATAGCCAGGACATGGAAGCAACCTAGATGTCCATCTGCAGACAAATGGATAAGAAAGCAGTGGTACATATACACAATGGAATATTACTCAGACATTAAAAAGAATACATTTGAATCAGTTCTCATGAGGTGGATGAACCTGGAGCCTATTTTACCAAGTGAAGTAAGCCAGAAAGAAACACACCAATACAGTATACTAACACATATATATGGAATTTAGAAAGATGGTAACAATAATCCTGTATGCGAGACAGCAAAAGAGACACAGGTGTATATAACAGTTTTTTTGGACTCTGTGGGAGAGGGCTAGGGTGGGATGGTTTGGGAGAATGGCATTGAAACATGTATATTATATGTGAAACTAATCACCAGTCCAGGTTCAATGCATGATACAGGGTGCTTGGGGCTGGTGCACTGGGATAACCCAGAGGGATGGGATGGGGAGGAAGGTGGGAGGGGGGTTCAGGATGGGGAACACATGTACACCCATGGCGGATTCATATTAATGTATGGCAAAACCAATACAATATTGTAAAGTAATTAGCCTCCAAAAAAAGTAAATTAATTAAAAAAGATAAACTAAAAAAAAGGAAATTACATATAAATTATAAATGCATTAAAATATGAAATTTTATAGATGCTTTCATGATTGTTGTAAAAATAATATTTGTGAAGAATTCCCAAAATTATGAAAGTGGTGAAGCCATAGTTATAAAAGTAGATGCCAGATATTCAAGTGAGAAATTTTAAATTTCTCAGTCTATGAAGAATTTTATAAAAGACATCTATATCAAACAAAATAGAAGAAATCACAATATTTATAACAGAAAATAGTGTCTGTAAGTAAAAGTAATAATGCTTAATATGTACTATAAAGAGATTTTATACAAAACATGTAAACAACCCATACTTAAATACATCACATCAAAAAACAAATAAACCAAAAGTAACATCTGGAGTTAGTAACCAGAGAGCAAAATGAATGGATAAAGGTGCATTTAAAAAACCAAAATGAGGATGCATTCAGATTTCTCTATTTAAACTACCTGAAGCATGTGCTTTGGAAAAGCCCCTGATGCTGGGAAAGATTGAAGGCTGGAGGAGAAGAGGACAACAGAGGATGAGATGGCTGGATGGCATCACCAACTCAATGCACATGAATTTGAGCAAGCTTTGAGAGTTGGTGGACAGAGTTGGAGCTTTGGACAGGGAAGCCTGGCCTGCTGCAGTCCATGGGGTCGCAAAGAGTTGGACACGACTGAGCGACTAAACTGAACTAACTGAGGAATATGCAGAAACTTTTGAGTTAAGGGATAACTAAAGAATTATCTACCAAGATATTAATAAAAATAATGATAACAGCAATAACTGTGTTACTTTTATGGATAAAGATAATAATACATCAGAAAAATAATTAGTGCAATCTATATTTGCTTATGTGTCTTCTTTATGAATGATATATAATTAAAGCTTCAAAACAATCTTATGAGTTGGATAGATGCTAGTTCTGTTGTTTGTAGATGAAACATTGATTTAAGACAGGTCAACTGACTGCCATTATACTAATGGTAGGATTCACTCTCAGTATTATTGTAATAAGAAGTATATATTTAGATGGAAAAGCCATAGAACAATATTATCAAACATGCCTGTGTGAGTGCTCAGTTGCTTCAGCAGTGCCTGGCTATGCCACCTCTTGGACTGTAGCCTGCCAAGCTCCTCTCTGCATGGATTTTCCTGGCGAGAATACTGGAGTGGGTTGCCATACCCTTCTATAGGGGTCTTCCCAACCCAGAGGTCGAACTGCCTCTCCTGCATCTCCTGCATTGCAGAAAGATTCTTTAGGGCTGAGTCACCAGGGAAGCCATTATCAAATATAAAAGGGTTAACAAGATGTGTTGCCCATTTACCCTTCCTGGCACTATTACCTGATAAAGTACTACTCTGGGACGAGATTAATAAAGTTTGAGAAACTCATGTAGGGGAACATTAAAAAAAAAAAAAAATGAATGGAGGACTCAGGGTTTAAAAAACCAGCAAGCTTAACACAGAGTGTTTAAGAGTTCATGGGTCACATTGACTTGATAGAAATGTCTGGCTCTGTTAAATAATGGCTTTGGAGACTTGCATGAGTTCTTTAAACTCTGATTCACCTAGAGTGGGGGTAATAAAAGCCCTTACTTTGTATCCTGAAAAAAATAAAGGGAAAAAAATCATGTAACACTCTTAGAACAGGACCAGGTATGTCATAAGCATAAATTAATATAAACTTGTAGCATTATTACTAAGTCTTGAAAATGGTTAGACAAAGAGAGAAGTCCAGATGTGTTATGTAAACATTACTACAAAATTTAGATAGTTAATGTAAACTGAAAGTATTAAGAGGATATAACTCATAAAACAAACTTAAATAAAATCATCATGCTAGGGTCATACTTGAAAAATTCCTTTTAAGGAATTTGTTTACAAAATATTGTGTAATTTTTCTCAGATTATTTTCTTCATGTAGCCATTTAGTAAATTGTAGTCATAATTGATTGGAGGAGGAAATGGCAACCCACTCCAGTGTTCTTGCCTGGAGAATCCCAGGGACGGGGAAGCCTGGTGACTGCCGTCTATGGGGTCGCAGAGTCAGACACGACTGAAGCAACTTAGCAGCAGCAGCAACAGTAATAATTGAATCATTATATATTGAGGGCTTAAATTTTGTAACAAAAAGAGTCAAAAATTTAAATAAAAAGCTCACTTGCTTATAAGATGAATTTTTTAGAGATGATGCAATAACCACTGCAATGCACTTGCTGTTTTAAATACTAGCAGAAAGAATTTAAATATTTAACTGTATGATTATGAGAAAGATGATTAATAATATGCAAAACTTATTGGCTAGTCACTCAGTGCTAGATGCAACAGTCAACTATATATATATATATATATATATATATATGTAATGAATACCCATGAAGAAAAACAAAAACAAAGCAAGACACTTAGCCAAATTAAGAGAACCCCGAGAAACAGTCAAATGTTATGTTTCTGAAAAATGTCCATTGGGAGCCACTCAGGGTCTTTTGAGATAATTTTCTTTTTTAATTAGTAATTTAAAAATTATCTGTTGAAATAAAAGCTAAGAGGATCAGGTAATTTCACTAAAATGTTACTAAAATGTAAATTTTACTAAATCTTATAAAAAGATACAGATACATACATAAACACATGCTTGCAATGCACACATAGATACCCATATGCTATAACATTTTGGAAAACTATGTATAACCAAGGGGTGGTATAACCTGTATAACCCAGGTTGCAGTAGTGGTAAGGAACCTGCCTGCCAATGCAGGAAATGTAAAATACTTGGGTTTGAAACCTGTATTGGGAAGATCCCCTGGAGGAGGACATAGCAATCCACACCAGTATATATAACCAAAAATTCAGAGAAAGTTATGTACACATTTGGTATCTTGAATTAAGAGAAAGAAGGTAACATGTTATTTCTTAAGACAGAAATATATTAGAAAGTGTTAAAACTAAAATTGGAAATGTTGAACTAAACTAAAACATAAAAAATTTAAAGAACACATAAAAATATGAGCAAAAGAATATAATTGTAAATAACAATTCCAAAGAACATTCTAATTAACTAATAATCAAAATATGAAAATTAAAACAATACAAGCTTTACATATTTTAAATATATAATTTAAAATAATATTCAGTTATGGAGAAATTATGATGCAAGATCATAAAATATAAGCCAAACATTCATAAATTCAGCTTAAAGCCCAACAAAAATATAATAATAGTTAGAAAGGTATTTGTCTCTTTGCATGAGTCTGTTCTAAACTGAGTCTTCTGTGGCTCCTGCATTATGAGGAGGATTCTTTTACCACTGAGCCACCTGGGAAGATCATTTATCTCTCTGAAAGTGTTAGTTGCTCAGTGGTCTCCAGCTCTTTGTGATCCCATGGACGTAGCCTATCAGGCTCCTCTGTCCATGGAACTCTCCAGGCAAGAATATTGCAGTGTGTTGCCATTCCCTTTTCCAGGGTATCTTCTTGACTCAGGGATCGAACTCGGGTCTACAGCACTACAGATAGATTCTTTACAATCTGAGCCATCAGGGAAGTGCATACATGCATACATACATATACACATACATATATGCATACATGTCTCAACCCATACATAAATCTTTCCTTCGAAACTTTTTAAGATTGAAATTAAGGGATTCACTTCAGTTCAGTCACTCAGTCGTGTCCGAATCTTCGCGACCCCATGAATTGCAGCATGCCAGGGCTCCCTGTCCATCACCAACTCCCGGTGTTTACTCAAACTCATATCCATTGAGTCAGTCATGCCATCCAGCCATCTCATTCTCTGTCATCCCCTTCTCCTCCAGTCCCCAAGCCCTCCCAGCATTAGGGTCTTTTCCAATGAGTCAACTCTTCACCTGAGGTGGCCGAAGTATTGGAGTTTCAGCTTCAGCATCAGTCCTTCCAATAAACACCAGGACTGATCTCCTTTAGGATGGAGTGGTTGGATCTCCTTGCAGTCCAAGGGACTCTCAAGAGTCTTCTCCAATGGCACAGTTCAAAAGCATCAATTCTTCAGTGATCAGTTTTCTTTATAGTCCAGCTCTCACATCCATACACGACCACTGGAAAAACCATAGCCTTGACAGACGGACCTTTGTTGGCAAAGTAACATCTCTGCTTTTTATTATGATATCTAGGTTGTGGCTCAGAGGTTAAGTGTCTGCCTGAAATGCGAGAGACTTGGGTTTGATCCCTGGGCTGGGAAGATCCCATGGAAAAGGAAATGGCAACCCACTCCAGTATTCTTGCCTGGATAATTCCATGGAGAGAGGAGCCTGAGAGGCTACAGTCTATGGGATCTCAGAGTTGGACACTACTGAGCGACTTCACTTTCACTTTCAGGTTGGTCATAACTTTCCTTCCAAGGAGTAAGCATCTTTTAATTTCATTGTTGTAATCACCATCTGCAGTGATTTTGGAGTGCAAAATAATAAAGTCTGACACTGTTTCCACTGTTTTCCCATCTATTTCCCATGAAGTGATGGGACCAGATGCCATGATCTTTGTTTTCTGAACGTTGAGCTTTAAGCCAACTTTTTCACTCTCCTTTTTCACTTTCATCAAGAGGCTTTTGAATTCCTCTTCACTTTCTGCCATAAGGGGGGTGTCATCTGCATATCTGAGGTTATTGATATTTCTCCCAGCAATCTTGATTCTAGCTTGTGCTTTTTCCAGCCCAGCGTTTCTCATGATATACTCTGCATATAAGTTAAATAAGCAGGGTGACAATATACAGCCTTGACGTACTCATTTTCCTATTTGAAAACGGTCTTTTGTTCCATGTCCAGTTCTAACTGTTGCTTCCTGACCTGCATATAGGTTTCTCAAGAGGCAGGTCAAGTGGTCTGGTATTCCCATCTCTTGAAGAATTTTCCACAGTTTATTGTGATCCACACAGTCAAAGGCTTTGGCATAGTCAATAAAGCAGAAATAGATGTTTTTCTGGAACACTCCTGCTTTTTCCATGATCCAGCGGATGTTGGCAATTTGATCTCTGGTTCCTCTGCCTTTTCTGAAACCAACTTGAACATCTGGAAGTTGACGGTTCACGTATTGCTGAGGTCTGGCTTGGAGAATTTTGAGCATTACTTTACTAGCATGTGAGATGAGTGCAATTGTGCAGTAGTTTGAGCATTCTTTGACATTGCCTTTCTTTGGGATTGAAAACTTTCAATTCAGTTCAGATCAGTTCAGTCACTCTGTTGTGTCTGGCTCTTCGTGACCCCATGAATCGCAGCAGGCCAGGTCTCCCTGTCCATCACCAACTCCCGGAGTTCACTCAGACTCACGTCCATCGAGTCAGTGATGCTATCCAGCCATCTCATCCTGTGCCATCCCCTTCTCCTCCTGCCCCCAGTCTCTCCCAGCATCAGAGCCTTTTCCAAAGAGCCAACTCTTCACATGAGTTGGCCAAAGTACTGGAGTTTCAGCTTCAGCATCAGTCCTTCCAAAGAAATCCCAGGGCTGATCTCCTTCAGAATGGACTGGTTGGATCTCCTTGCAGTCCAAGGGACTCTCAAGAGTCTTCTCCAACACCACAGTTCAAAAGCATCAATTCTTCGGCGCTCAGCTTTCTTCACAGTCCAACTCTCACATCCATACATGACCACTGGAAAAACCATAGCCTTGACTAGATGGACCTTTGTTGGCAAAGCAATGTCTCTGCTTTTCAATATGCTGTCTAGGTTGGTCATAACTTTCCTCCCAAGGAGTAAGCGTCTTTTAATTTCATGGCTGCAGTCACCATCTGCAGTGATTTTGGAGCCCCAAAAAATAAATTCTGACACTGTTTCCCTTTCTATTTCCGATGAAGTGATGGGTCGGGATGCCATGATCTTCGTTTTCTGAATGTTGAGTTTTAGGCCAACTTTTCCCATTCTCCACTTTCACTTTCATCAAGAGGCTTTTGAGTTCCTCTTCACTTTCTGCCATAAGAGTGGTGTCATCTGCATATCTGAGGTTATTGATATTTCTCCCAGCAATCTTGATTCCAGCTTGTACTTCTTCCAGCCCAGAATTTCTCATCATGTACTCTGCATATAAGTTAAATAAGCAGGGTGACAATATACAGCCTTGATGTACTCTTTTTCCTATTTGGAACCAGTCTGTTGTTCCATGTCTGGTTCTAACTGTTGCTTCCTGACCTGCATACAAATTTCTCAAGAGGCAGGTCAGTGTCCTACAATTCTTATTTATATGACCTCGACACACTTGGAATGCATTGGCCAGTACTTTGTTGAATGTTCTTCAGTTTGGTTTTACATGATATTTCCTTGTGATTAACCACATATCCTTCAAGAATAGCACAAGCATGCCTTTATAGGCGCAGTGCATCTAAAAGCATATGACACGTTTCTATGGAGAAACCTGACACAACCCACCTGTATTGAGTGGTCCTATCTTTTTAAAGGAGAATTAAGAAGACAATAAGTACAGCTAATATCTTAACTGTATTATTGTATGGATTACAATAAACTGTGGAAAATTCTGAAAGAGATGGGAATACAAGACCACCTGACCTGCCTCTTGAGAAACCTGTATGCAAATCAGGAAGTAACAGTTAGAACTGGACATGAAACAACAGACTGGTTCCAAATAGGAAAAGGAGTACATCAGGGCTGTATATTGTCCCCCTGCTTATTTAACTTATATGCAGAGTACATCATGAGAAACGCTGGGCTAGAGGAAATACAAGCTGGAAATAAGATTGCCAAGAGAAACATCTATAACCTCAGATATGCAGATGACACCACTTTTATGGCAGAAAGTGAAGAACTAAAGTGCCTCTTGATGAAAGTGAAAAAGGAGAGTGAAAAAGTTGGCTTAAAGCTCAGCATTCAGAAAACTAAGATCATGGCATCTGGTCCCATCACTTCATGGCAAATAGATGGGGAAACTGGGGAAACAGTGTCAGACTTTATTTTGGGGGGCTCCAAAATCACTGCAAATGGTAATTGCAGCCATGAAATTAAAAGACACTTACACCTTGGAAGGAAAGTTATGACCAACAGACAGCATATTGAAAAGCAGAGACATTACTTTGCCAACAACAGGTCCATCTAATCAAGGCTATGGTTTTTCCAGTAGTCATGTATCTATGTGAGAGTTGGACTATAAAGAAAGCTCAGCGCCAAAGAACTGCTGCTTTTGAACTGTGGTGTTGGGTAAGACTCTTGAGAGTCCCTTGGACTGCAAGGAGATCCAACCAGTCCATCCTAAAGGAGATCAGTCCTGGGTGTTCATTGGAAGGACTGATGCTGAAGCTGAAACTCCAATACATTGGCCACTTGATGCGGAGAGATGACTCATTTGAAAAGACCCTGCTGCTGGGAAAGATTGAGGGCAGGAAGAGAAGGGGACGACAGAAGATGAGATGGTTGGATGGCATCACCGACTCAATGGAAATGAGTTTGGGTAAACTCTGGGAGTTGGTGATGGGCAGGGAGGCCTGGCGTGCTGTGGTTCATGGGGTCACAAAGGGTCAGACAGGACTGAGCAACTGAGCTGAACTGAACTGAATATCTTAACTATACTTCCTGAAATTATAAGAGTTTAACTGTTTTTATCTGCAGGTTTCCATTGGCCTTTAAAACAAAACAAAATAAAAATGTGACTGACAGCTTAATTTGCTATCATGTACACCAAGCATTAATCTTTCTTTGTAGTTCTCCTTAGAGTCTTATGTCAGAAATCACATAGATACCATATAATTTGTACTTAATGAGTCTTAACTTTCCAGTATGTATACTGGTATTTCGCAAGCTCCTGAAGATGTACAGTGTATATTTTACAACTTTTGGAAATTTGCTTGAAGGTGATTTGTACACAGTGTATACTGATTAATTCTGAATGCCAAATGGCTACCTGACTAATGAGTTAAAAATGGAAATACCCAGCTTTAGAATCTGGCAAAAATATTTTACTTTTCTAGAAAGCCCACAAAAATATCTCTATAAGCTTCCAAAGCAAGCAACAAGAACTGTATAAGCCACAGTTCTGAATTGTTTTTCTTATGTAATTTAGAAAGTAAATGGACTTGTATTTTAACTACACTTTTGTATGGCTACTTACATTTTTTATACCAGTTATTTCTTAAAATTCATTAGGCAAAAATTCTTAAAGAATTACCATAGACAGAGAGAATAGAAATATATGCAACCTAGTCAAATCAGCAAGATACAGTATTTTGGTGTCTTTATATTATCACACTTATTTTACTTCAACATCTGTTCAATGACATCTCAGGCTATATTTTGGGATGTGTGACATTTTTTTTTTTTTCACAAATTCTCTACTCACAACTCAGGATGTTCCCATTAATTGTGATTTGTACAGGAAGCATTTAAGTTAGGGCAGATGCTGAGCAGTGTGTGTATAGAACTATGGCAGGTACAAAATGCCATATGAAATTCACAAGTGGGTATGAATGGCCAGATGGTATTGGCATCTGAGAGATTTATTACACCAACTTGGCAATAAAACATGTGTGATCACTAATTTAACATACCAAACTGGTCCAGGAAAATGTTTATGTTAAACAAATTTCCTCTCTAAATATCAGGTGCAACATACTTTATACATAGTTTCATTACTCTGTTGAGAGAATCAAATATAGAAATTTGAATCCCTCCTTTCCAATAAGAGTTCCATTCATTTAGGACAAGTCATGCATAAATAAGAAAATGGAAGTTAAATAGATACATAATTATCAAGGCCAGTGAAATCAGAGGGTAGGTAAATATGGACATGATTTTGCTTAATTTCTCCAATTGTCTTGGACTTATACTTGACCTTGTTTAGATACAACCTGTGTTTTCATGTACCACATTAGCTAAAATGTTTGAAATTCCATATGAGGATAGCTCAGCTGGTAAAGAATCTGCCTGCATTGTGGGAGACCCGGGTTCGATCCCTGGGTTGGGAAGATCCCCTGGAGAAGGGAAAGGCTACCCACTCCAGTATTCTGGCCTGGAGAATTCCATGGACTGTACAGTCCATGGGCTCACAAAGAGTCAGACACGACTGAGCGATGATCACTTTTACTTTCACACAAACTTGGATTTAGATTACCAGAAGATTCTTTGTGTTGTTTACTAAATCTTTTCTTAGGAAATTGGAGTAACATATATCAGTTTAGTTCAGTTCAGTCACTCAGTGGTATCCAAATATTTGAGAACCCATGGGCTGCAGCATGCCAGGCTCCCCTGTCCATCACTAACTCCTGGAGTTTAATCAAACTCATGTCCATTGAGTCAGTGATACCATGCAACCATCTCATCCTCTGTTGTCCCCTTCTCCTCCTGCCTTCAACATTTCCCAACAACAGGGTCTTTTCTAAAGAGTCAGTTCTTCACATCAGGTGGCCAAAGTATTGGAGCTTCAGCATCAGTCCTTCCAATGAATATTCAGGACTGACTTCCTTTAAGATTGACTGGTTTGATCTCCTTGCAGTCCAAGGGACTCTCAAGAGTCTTCTTTAGCACCACATTTCAAAAGCATCAATTCTTTGGCTGTCAGCTTTCTTGATGGTCCAACTCTCACATCCATACATGACTACTGGAAAAACCATAGCTTTGACCAGACACAACTTTGTCAGAAAAGTAATGTTTCTGCTTTTTAATATGCTTTCTAGGTTGGTCATGGCTTTTCTTCCAAAGAGTAAGCTCTTTTAATTTCACGACTGCAGTCACTATCTGCTGTGATTTTGGAGCCCCCCAAAATAAAGTCTTTCACCATTTCCATTGTTTCCCTATCTGTTTACCATGAAGTGATGGGACCAGATGCCATGGTTTTCATTTTTTGATTGTTGAGTTTTAAGCCAGATTTTCACTCTCTTTCACTTTCATCAAGAGGCTCTTCAGTTCCTCTTAGCTTTCTGCCATAAGGGTTGTGTCATCTGCATATCTGAGGTGATTGACATTACTCCCTGCAATCTTGATTCCAGCTTGTGCTTCATCCAGCCCAGCATTTCACATATAAATTAAATAAACAAGGTGACAATCTACAGCCTTGATGTACTCCTTTCCCTTGGAACCAGTCCGTTGGTCCATGTTCAGTTCTAAGTGTTGACCTGCATACAAATTTCTCAGCAGACATGAGAAGTGGTCTGGTATAACAATTCTCAAAAATTAAGGAGTAAGCAGGAATTTTCCTGGAATACCTTTTCTGGTTTTTTAGTCCTAGCTAGTTACAGTGCTTTTATTAAGTATCATCACAAATGCTATAACAAAAATGAAGACTTCCTAATTTCCTTCACCATGGTTGGATGCTCCCATCTCAGAGTTCCCTGGCAACTGAATGATACTTTTGTTATTGGTCTCCTCTCAATTTTCCAAAAGAGAGCTAACCTGATAGCATTTGGTGTCAGATGTAACCGATTTCTAAGGTATACAACTGTGGAAAGATATTTTGTTGTTTCCTTATTTTTATTCTTTACTTAGTAAAATAAGAATAATAATACCAAATCCAAAAGGAGTTTAATTTGTGAAATTAGCTATATACATAAAGATCTAGTGAAATCTATGGGGCTTCCCTGATGCCTCAGATGGTAAAGAATCTGCCTGCAACACAGGAGACCCAGGTTCAATCCCTGGGTTGGGAAGAACCCCTGGAGGAGGTAATGCCAACCCACTCCAGTACTCTTGCCTGGGGAATCCCATAAATAGAGGAACTGGTGGGCTACAGTCCATGGGGCTGCAAAGAGTCAGACACAGCTGAAATGTTTAGTGTGTGTGTGTGTGTATATATATATATATATATATATATATATATATATATGTATATATATATATAGTTTTTATTGTTGCTGCTGCTTTTGTTAATATACACTAACACTAGATTCTAAACATTTTTGATGGCAGAGACATTAAATTCATCTTCACATCACTGAACATGCTACACCCTATTTGGAATACACAATATGTACACACACACTTGTTAGCAGTATGTGTGTGTTTGTGTGAAAGACAGAGAGGAGTTGTGTGTATTTGGACTGAGTTAAAAATCAGAAAAACAGAGAACAAGAAATTTCAGGTGACATATGAAAGAGATTCATAATTCATGCACTGAAGTTTCTCTTCAAATCAGCATTTATCAAACAACAGAACTTGTAGGATCATGGCTATAGAACATATTACCAAATATATACTCCACATTGATCTCTGGAGTTAAATAAAAAGATTAGAACTAGGTTTATCTTCAAACTTTCCTAAGGCAAACACAGAAAGATCTTGATCAGGAGTCAGACAGCAACTGACAGTAAAATGAGTACATGCAATTATCTGTATAAGTTATAATTGGTCCATTTTAAAAATAGACTTTTACTTCATTGAATTTTTGTAATGTCAGATAAGGTTGTGGTTAATTATATATACTACTGTGTGCATGTCTGCTCAGTGGTTTTAGTTGGTTTGACTCTTTGCGACTCTATGAACTATAGCCTGACAGGCTCCTCAGTTCATGGGATTCTCCAGGCAAGAATACTGGAGAGGGTTGCCATTTCCTCCTCCAGGGGAACTTCTCAACCCAGGGATCCGAACCCCTGTCTCCTGTGACTTCTGCATCACAGGCAGATTATTTACGGCAGAGCCATGGGGGAAGCCCTATACAACTGCAGTCTGACCATAAAACTATAAAAGCATAGTTTGTATGGTCCAAAAAGCCTATTACAGATCAGTGCATTTCATTTTTTGGTAATATGGAATGCTAAGGTGATTTTTGCAGTAGTGAAAAAGATGAAATAAATAATTCACTATCACTGATTCTGCAGAGAAGGCAATGGCACCCCACTCCAGTACTCTTACCTGGAAAATCCCATGGATGGCGGAGCCTGGTGGGCTACAGTCCATGGGGTCCCTAAGAGTTGGACATGACTGAGCAATTTCACTGTCACTTTTCACTTTCATGCATTGGAGAAGGAAATGGAAACCCACTCCAGTGTTCTTGCCTGGAGAATCCCAGGGACAGAGGAGCCTGGTGGGCTGCTGTCTATGGGGTCACACAGAGTCAGACACGACTGAACCAACTTAGCAGCAGCAGCAGCATCACTGAATCTGATTACTATATTTTTTCACCAAGTGTCTATGTAAAAATGTAAATTTTTAAGCTACAATAAAAGTGTTCTTTCAGTACACAATTTGGGTGTTCTGAAATTCCTGCAGTGTTTCTGTCTTTATACCAAAGAGTCTCAACTTTTAAAAATAGATTTTATGTTTCTTTATACAGGTAAAATACTTATTTGTGAAATTTAAATTTTAATGGCTATAAATGGAGAGTATTTCAGGAAGAAGAGAAGCTTTATTCTATTTCTGATAAGATATATACATATATATATATCTTTAAATGTATTACCACCTCCGGAAAATTCTCATGGCAGATGAAAAAAAATGTTATTATATAAAATGAGTAATTCACAGTATAAAATAATGAATCACACTATCAGCACAAAATTAAAAAAAATGTGCCAAAATTGCCAATATCTATTAATCGTGTACACAATTCCAGACTCTGTCTGAATACCTTACATGCATAGTTTTGTTTAATTTTCAAAAATATACCTATGGTATAAATATTCTTATCGCAATTTTACAGATGAGTAACCCAAGTCATGGAGTTGCTATACATCTTGCCCAATGTCGTGCAGCTGAATCTAAGGTTAAAATCCAATTTTTGACTACAAAGCCCATTTGCTTTGCCATTGCAATACAAGATCTTGGAAAAAGAGTTGGGAAATTCTACCAAAATTTTAGAGTTACCTTTCAGCCAATGTTCTTATGTAAAAATAATTTAGCAAATTTTCTGAACTGGATATTAATTACTTTCACCATAAAAAATAAACTTTATTGTAATAACACCATTCATGCAATTAAAATATTAAGTATATTGTCAGAATTATCAGTAGAACCTATCTTTATAAATTGCTTATACAGAAGATATGGGAAATTATGGAGATTTATAGGCATATTAAATATAAAGCATAATGCTTTATTCCCTTAGCTATACTGATATGTGTTCTGATTCTAAATGACTAAAGGTAACTCATTACTTTGCAAAACTTTATTTTGTTCTTTTGATTCTGTATCTAAAGCAAGGCTGACCATATCTGATCAACAAAATGAATAAAATAGATTGAGTAATATCCAATGAATTATTTTGTGCTCATATAAATGAATATCACACTATCAACACATATTGTAATAGTATACATGCTCTTCATCACCTTAAATTCATTGTATGTCTCCAGGAGACACCAATCAGTTCATACTAGTTAGTAACTGCTATTGTTATGACTGATTAAATCACTGATAAGCTGCTTTAAAGTAGACAGTTCAGTTCAGTCACTCAGTCGTGTCCAACTCTTTGTGACCCCTTGAATCGCAGCAGGCTAGGCCTCCCTGTCCATCACCAACTCCCAGAGTTCACCCAGACTCACGTCCATCGAGTCAGTGATGCCATCCAGCCATCTCATCCTCTGTCGTCACCTTCTCCTCCTGCTCCCAATCCCTCCCAGCATCAGAGTCTTGTCCAATGAGTCAACTCTTCACATGAGGTGGCCAAAGTACTGGAGTTCAGCTTTAGCATCATTCCTTCCAAACAAATTCCAGGGCTGATCTCTTTCAGAAAGGACTGGTTGGATCTCCTTGCAGTCCAAGGGATTCTCAAGAGTCTTCTCCAACACCACAGTTCAAAAGCATCGATTCTTCGGCACTCAGCCTTCTTCACAGTCCAACTCTCAAATCCACACATGACCACAGGAAAAAACCGTAGCCTTGACTAGACGGACCTTTGTTGGCAAACTAATGTCTCTGCTTTATAATGCGCTACGTAGGTTGGTCATAACTTTCCTTCCAAGGAGTAAGCGTCTTTTAATTTCATGGCTGCAATCACCATCTGCAGTGATTTTGGAGCCCAAAAAAATAAAGTCTGACACTGTTTCCACTGTTTCCCTTTCTATTTCTGATGAAGTGATGGGACCGGATGCCATGATCTTCGTTTTCTGAATGTTGAGCTTTAAGCCAAGTTTTTCACTCTCCACTTTCACTTTCATCAAGAGGCTTTGTAGTTCCTCTTCACTTTCTGCCATAAGGGTGGTGTCATCTGCATATCTGAGGTTATTGATATTTATCCTGGCAATCTTGATTCCAGCTTGTGCTTCTTCCAGTCCAGCATTTCTCATGATGTACTCTGCATATAAGTTAAATAAGCAGGGTGACAATATACAGCCTTGACGTACTCCTTTTCCTATTTGCAACCAGTCTTGTTCCATGTCCAATTGTAACTGTTGCTTCCTGACCTGCATACAGATTTCTCAAGAGGCAGGTCAGGTGGTCTGGTATTCCCATCTCTTGAAGAATTGTCCACAGTTTCTTGTGACCCACACAGTCAAAGGCTTTGGCATAGTCAATAAAGCAGAAATAGATGTTTTTCTGGAACTCTCTTGCTTTTTCCATGATCCAGCAGATGTTGGCAATTTGATCTCTGGTTCCTCTGCCTTTTCTAAAACCAGCTTGAACATCAGGAAGTTCATGCTTCACTTATTGCTGAAGCCTGGCTTGGAGAATTTTGAGCATTACTTTACAAGCATGTGAGATGAGGGCAATTGTGTGGTAGTCTGAGCATTCTTTGGCATTGCCTTCTTTGGGATTGGAATGAAAACTGACCTTTTCCAGTCCTGTGACCGCTGTTGAGTTTTCCAAATTTGCTAGCATATTGAGTGCAGCACTTTCACAGCATCATCTTTCAGGATTTGAAATAGCTCAACTGGAATTCCATCACCTCCACTAGCTTTGTTCATACTGATGCTTTCTAAGGCCCACTTGACTTCACATTCCAGGATGTCTGGCTCTAGGTCAGTGATAACATCATCGTGATTATCTGGGTCGTGAAGATCTTTTTTGTACAGTTCTTCTGTGTATTCTTACCACCTCTTTTAATATCTTCTGCTTCTGTTAGGTCCATAACATTTCTGTCCTTTATTGAGCCCATCTTTGCATGAAATATTCCCTTGGTATCTCTAATTGTCTTGACGAGATCTCTAGTCTTTCCCATTCTCTTGTTTTCCTCTATTTCTTTGCATTGATCGCTGAAGAAGGCTTTCTTATCTCTTCTTGCTATTCTTTGGAACTCTGCATTCAGATGCTTATCTCTTTCCTTTTCTCCTTTGCTTTTCACTCCTCTTCTTTTCACAGGTATTTGTAAGGCCTCCCCAGATAGCCATTTTGCTTTTTTACATTTCTTTTCCATGGGGATGGTCTTGATTCCTGTCTCCTGTACAATGTCACGAACCTCATTCCATAGTTAATCAGGCACTCTATCTATCAGATCTAGGCCCTTAAATCTATTTCTCACTTCCACTGTATAATCATAAGGGATTTGATTTAGGTCATACCTGAATGGTCTATTGGTTTTTCCTACTTTCTTCAATTTAAGTCTGAATTTGGTAATAAGGTGTTCATGATCTGAGCCACAGTCATCTCCCAGTCTTGTTTTTGTTGACTGTATAGAGCTTCTCCATCTTTGGCTGCAAAGAACATAATCAATCTGATTTCAGTGTTGACCATCTGATGATGTCCATGTATAGAGTCTTCTCTTGTGTTGTTGGAAGAAGGTGCTTGTTATGACCAGTGCATTTTATTGGCAAAACTCTATTAGTCTTTGCCCTGCTTCATTCCGTATTCCAAGGCCAAATTTGCCTGTTACTCCAGGTGTTTCTTGACGTCCTACTTTTGCATCCCAGTCCCCTATAATGAAAAGGACATCTTTTCTGGGTGTTAGTTCTAAAAGGTCTTGTAGGTTTTCATAGAACCGTTCAACTTCAGCTTCTTCAGTGTTACTGGGTGCAGCATAGACTTGGATTACTGTGATATTGAATGGCTTGCCTTGGAAATGAACAGAGATCATTCTGTTGTTTTTGAGATTGCAACCAAGTACTGCATTTCAGACTCTTTTGTTGACCATGATGCTACTCCATTTCTTCTGAGGGATTCCTGCCTGCAGTAGTAGATATAATGGTCATCTGAGTTAAATTCACCCATTCCAGTCCATTTGAGTTTGCTGATTCCTAGAATGTCAACATTCACTCTTGTCATCTCATTTGACCACTTCCAATTTGCATTGATTCATGGACCTGACATTCCAGGTTCCTATGCAGTATTGCTCTTTACAGCATTGGACCTTGCTTCTATCACCAGTCACATCCACAGCCGGGTATTGTTTTTGCTTTGGCTCCATCCGTTCATTCTTTCTGGAGTTATTTCTCCACTGATCTCCAGTAGTATATTGGGCACCTACCAACCTGGGGAGTTCCTCTTTCAGTATCCCATCATTTTGCCTTTTCATACTGTTCATGGGGTTCTCAAGGCAAGAATACTGAAGTGGTTTGCCAATCCCTTCTCCAGTGGACCACATTCTGTCAGATCTCTCCACCATGACCCGCCAATCTTGGGTTGCCCCACACGGTATGGCTTAGTTTCATTGAGTTAGACAAGGCTGTGGTCCTAGTGTGATTAGATTGACTAGTTTCCTATAAGTATGGTTTTAGTGTGTCTGCCTTCTGATGCCCTCTTGCAACACTTACCGTCTTACTTGGGTTTCTCTTACCTTGGGCGTGGGGTATCTCTTCACGGCTGCTCCAGCAAAGTGCACCTGCTGCTCCTTACCTTGGATGAGGGGTGTCTCCTCACTGCTGCCCTTCCTGACCTTCAACGTGGGATAGCTCCTCTAGGCCCTCCTGTGCCCGCGCAGCCACCGCTCCTTTGATGTGGGGTTGGTCCTTCCGGCCGCCGCCCCTGGGCTTGGGCGTGGGGCAGCTCCTCCCAGCCACCGCCCTGACCTCGGACGCGGGGTAGCTCCTCTCAGCTGCTGCCCTTGACCTCGACTTGGGTAGCTCTTCTCAGCTGTTCCTGCGCCGTCGCAGCCTGGCACTCTCATCCGCTGCTTCTGACCTCAGATGTGGGTAACTCCTCTTGGCCGCTGCCCTTCGCCCATGGGGTGCTCCTGGCTTCTGCCCCTGATCTCGGACGTGGCGTAGCTACTCTTGGCCACGCTGCCGCCGGCGCTTAACAGGACATATGAAAATGGTGTTTGAGTTAATTTTGAATATGCCCAAGGTACTCAGGTTATGTTTCTCAGAGGAAGTAGTATCTGAAACTAAATTTGAGGGAGAGTTTACCTGTTGAACACTCTAGGAAAGAACTTCCAGGCAAAAATAAGTATACCTGTGAAAGGTTGGGAAACAAGAAAGCATACCTTGTTCAAAAAAATACAATTACTAGTCAACTGTACAGAATTATAGCGCAATGGAGATGAGTCTGGGTTAGTATTCACAAGGAAGGTGAAGAATCCTGCTACATTACATGAAGAAGCTTAAAATGTGTTCTGAAGATTATGGGAGTAAGTGAAGAATATCAACAATGGTGGTGACAAATAAGATACATAATGAAGAGAGATCACTCTTATATAGACTGAGGACTGTAAAGAATTAGGTTGGTCTAGATATGAGAAAAGTATTACCTGTATCCAAAGAGAGTAGTGGATTATTTGACTTAACCAATGTCAGTAGTGATGGGCAAGAGAAAGCAGATTTTTTTTTATAATTCTGAAGCTGTAATTGCAAGATTTAGAGATTAACTCAAAGTGAATGAAAAGTAAGTTGGGAGAATCTGGTAGGGTTTTATTGCTGAGTGAATATTGATGAAGAAATATATAACTATGATAAATCCAAAGATTTTTAGTAGGGAATAAGGAAGATATTTGTATAAATAAGAAAAAAAAATTATGTAGATATGTAAGTAGAATAATGAGTTCAATGTTGTACATTTTAAGCTAGAGGGACTCTTGGAATATCTAAAGTAGAAAGTGCTGGCAAATATTTAAATATAGAGATCTGGCGGCAGGTTTAAGTTAGTGATGCAGGCCATTTCTACATAGGGAAAAAAAGCCATTTCTACAAAAATGAGAGTAGAAATGTTGCATCTCAATAAAAAACATGCCACATAGAACACATAAAGTGGGAAGAAATATGGAATGAAGATAAATAGCACTGGAAATATCTACTTTTATGAAATGGACAAGGAGAATCCAGCAGAAAAATATCAAAAACAACTGAGAGGCAGAAAGAAAAGGAGATGATAGCATCCCAAACATTAAGAACAAAGGAAGTTTCAGGGAAGTGTTAGATGTTGAAGAGGGAAATGAGAACCACTGAAATAATTCCATGTTATTTATGATGAATGGCAGGAGCAGTTTCATGAAGTGGTAGCACTGGAAACTAAACTTCATTGTGTTAGAAAATGAAAGGGAGATATTAGGTTATAATTAACTATATAATTCATGTAGAACTTGAAAAGAAGTGAAAGTGAAAGGTAAGTTAGTAACTAGAAATACATGTAAGGCCAAGAGAAGGTCTTTTGCATTTGTCATAATTTCCACACTCATTTCTGACCAGACTGGCTGTGCTTAATAAATAGAAAATTGAACCAATGTAGTTGTCATCTTAAGTCAAAATTCTAAGACCCCAGATAGCCACATAATGTTTTTTCACCATGTTTCTTTGTTGAAATCAGAACCCAATAAATGCCACATCTTTTAAATATCTTTAAACTAGAACAGTTTACCAGCTTGATTTATTTGTTTATTCCATTTCTTTCATAACACTGCTATTTTTTTTTTTTGAAGTTCCACATCAGTTGTTTTACAGAACACCCTTCAATTAGGTTTGCTTGATTATATCCTTTTGATTAGATTCAGGTTCTTAATTTTGTTTTTACAAGAATATCTTATAGGTGATGTTGTGTTATTCTCAGGGTATCACACCCTGAGGCATGCGATGTTAATTTGTTTCATTGTTGGTGATGTTAAGTTTCATCACTTAATTAAAGTGGTATCTGCCTTATTGTTATATTGTAAAAATATACAATTTCCCTTTGCAATGAATGAATAATCTGTGAGATGATAATGTGAAGGTATGTAAATATTCTGTTCAGTAATCTTCAGTTCAATGTTTAATATCAATTCATGATTCAGTCATCAACCAATGTTTTCTGTAGGTTTTGTGAAATGGTGATTTTACAAATTGCATGATATCTTCTATATTTACTAGTTCATATTTCATGTGAGAGAAATGAGCAGGAGTTAATCTAACAAACTAACAGTATTACCAAAATTGTGGAAAACACATATCCATTAAAAAAACTCAGTCATAACAGTAGTAATTTATATAAATTTCAAAATACAATCCATCCTAGTTTTAGAAAGAATATTGTTTCTAAGTTTAAACTTAAGGCGTACATTTTCTTCTCTACCACTACTTTAGTCAATAGTTCATTAAATTATACACATATACAGTAGAGAAAAATAAAACAAATGTGATTTTTGAAATACAGGAAATGCACCAGAGATGGTGTAAAGACAAATTCATTTATTTTAGTGAAGAGTATTAAAAATGAGATATGACAGAATAGCTAAGAACTATTGCTATTATTTTTAGGCTGAAGACCAAAATTGGAAAGAGACTATGTTCTACTCCTACATACTTCCCTAGCCAATCAAAATATTTTTCCTATCTCCATGGTAACAAAGACAAGGATCAAGTAGAATCCAATAATCAAAATCTGATACCTTCACCAGACTAATGATATATTGAAAAACACTCCTGTCTCCTATAAAAACAAATGATTTGTTATCACTCATTAGCTACAAAAGGCTGCATGAGACCACCTAGAGAACTCTCAAAATAAACTTTAAATTCATAAGATTAGACTAAATTAAACAACTTGAAGATGTAATTGGAGTCCTAGAAAGAAAAATTAAACATAGTAACAGCAGATAAATTCTTTTGTTGCTGCTGTGCAGAGTAACATCTGGAGAACATTTTTCTCTTCCCCCATATGTTGGAATACAACTTCTCTTGAACAAGTTGACCTAAGCAAATATTTTCAGAATAATTACAGTTCATAAAAGTTTAAATGGAAAGATGATTTCAAAGTTAACAATGTCTCATTCTCAGAGCTATAGTGCTAATTCTGTCTCTTCTTATCACCTAACTTAGATTCTTACTTCAAATTCAGTTTTTATTTTTTCCTCAATTTATACCACTTGCAGGCTAATATTTTTGGAATTATAACTCTCTCCAATCACTCTTTGCCACTTAAAAAAAGCTAATTCCTAAATGTTCTATAATCTGACTACATTTTATCTTTTGCTCGAATTAAATTCATATCAGTAAAACCTATTAAAATCATTATTACAGCTATATATTTTACCAGTGTTTTAGATCTTGATCTCAGAGAACTTATCAGTAAAAGTTGTATATGTTTAATAAGGGTTGTAATATACAATAAACATATGCATGTGATTAATTATATCATGTGGGTTATGTGAAGATAGAATGCTTATTTTCTTTGTGGAGATAAGTAATAAGCCAAATAGGAGGCCACCTTTATGAATTGTATGTTGAAAATTTAAAATATCCTTACCAAGCAAATGTGAAAGGAGGTAGGGACTGAAAGTGGCCTTTCAGCTAAAGGTGTATGTGGTGTGCTGGGGCTGGGGATGGAAGACAGCACACTGTGATAGTAGGTTAAACAGAATAGAATTTTCTTGCTGGTTTGGCTCACTACTGTCTTTGCTAGCTCAAACTGCTATAACAAAGTATCATAGACTCGGTGGCTTATAAATAATAGAAATTTATTTCTCCCAGCTCTGGGGCTGGGTACCAGCTTGGGGTTCTGGAGTGGACCCTCCTTTGGGTTGCAAAGTGCTTGTTATCCTCATTTGGTGAAAAGAGAACAAGGAAATCATTTGGAATCCTGTTTATAAGGGCCCTAATCCCATTCATGAAGGCTCCACCAAAATCTAATTACCTCCCCAAAGCCCCATCTCCTAAGACCTTCATATTGGGATTAGAGTTTCAACATTTGAATTTGGAGGAGAGACACAGATATTCAGTCCATAACAAATACAGTAGATATAGTCTATTGAAAGGGTTTATGAAGTTGCAATAGAAACAATGTAAGATGTTACAAAAGTAGGCAGTTCAACAGTCATGACAGATATTTCTTCTAGAGAATACTTTTCAATAATTCTCAGACCAAGTCCAAAGCTGATTGCTTTCAGATACTCACATATAGAAGAATGTGTGTGTGTATATACTACCATGTGAGTGTTGTTTGCAGGGGTCTGGTGTGCTTAGGATTTGTTAAATTTGAAAAGAAAGATATATCTGGATTCTGGGATTTCTACTTAAGTTATCCAATACAAACTCCAGTGTATCATTAGACAAAGATGATGCATTTTTGAAACTTAATATTTTTCTATTTTTTTTAACACATATGCTGCAATATATTTAGAGGGAGGGAGTAATCTGGGGCTCAGCTGAATATCTGAGACATGCTAGTCTGTTAATTAGTGGTTTCAAAAAAATGGTTAGGGAAAATTAATCACATATAAATGGTAATTTTTCTTGAAGTGACATTTATTGCTTGTGATTTCTGCTACCCTTTGTCAGCACCCTATGGTTGGATAACATCATTGATTCAGTGGACATGAGTTTCAGCAAACTCCAGGAGACAGTGAAGGACTAAGGAAGCTTGGTGTACTGCAGTCTATGGGGTCACAAAGAGTTGGACATAATTGAGTGACCGAATAACAACACATTTATTCTGGGAGAGATAGCTTCCCCATATCTGTTGTCACTGTCGAGGTCCTGCACTCTTGTACACAAAATAATATCCCCCCCAAAGATGTCCTTGTCTACAACACCAGGACCCAAACATATGTCACTTTGCTTAGCAATGGTACCTGATAGATATGATTAAGAATCTGGTGATGGTGAAATTATTTATTTGAATCAGCCAATGTAATCATGTATGAACTTAAAAGGGTCAGAATAAGAAAAGGTGATATCATGATGGAAGCAGAAGTTACAGAGACATACTTTGAAAGTGAAAGTGGGGTTCATGAACACAGTTGGTATCTAGAAACTAGAAAAGGCTAAGAAATAACTTTCTTCTGGAATCTGCAGAAGGAATGCAGCCTTGTTCTTACCTTGATTTTAACTCTGCAAACCTCATTTCCAACTTCTGACCTCCAAAAGTATAAGGCAATAAACATGGCTTGTTTTAAGCCACTAGATTATGGTAATTTGTTACAGCAGCAATGAGAAAGTAATACAGTCCTCTGCCAGTCAGTCAGTAGATCCATGCATCAAGCTAAAGCAAAATAACACCCCTTGGACAATGAGAATGGTGGCTCAAGGATGACGATAGTTGAATTTGTGATAATATTCTGAAGAACACACCTTACTTCTAGAGACATTGTCAGCACTTTCCTATTTCCTGTTATCTTAATTTGGGGCTCCTCCAAAAGCAGAGCTTGAAATGAGAATTTGAATGAATGCATATGGCAGGGAGGAAAAAGTAAGATTAATCTATGTCTCTGAATTAGGCATAGGATTGGATGCTAGGGAAGTATGGAGGATACCTTAGACACAGGTATGTCTGAAGGCTTGGATGGTCACCCTCAGCAATGATTCCCTATTGTATAAGGGCTGCCCTGAAGGTCATTTATTTCCCTGACCACTTAGGCTACACCTGCAGACAGAACAGGCTCCGGAGGCTTCAGAGAAAGCCTTGAGGCAGAAAAGATAAAGACACTTGTGGAGTACTAGCTTCAGGTGGGACACTGTCATGCACAGCTGTGAAACATTCACAGACTAGCCCAGGGGATGTAATGCGGGCCACCCAAAGCATATGCTCTTCTGTCCTTTATAAATCTGTCTTTTGAGTTCTGTGTTCTGTAAACTGCCCCAATCCTCTTTTTTGCTTAAGTAAGTTGAAGTTCGTTTTTTGGAGCTTGCATATAAATACCCTGGTTGGTAAGTTTCTTAAGTGATTCTTCTGTGGTTCAGTCGTTCTTTTTCTAAAGTATTTTAGGTTTAATCATGTTAGGGATCATTTACCCCAAAATTATAACCATTATTTCTTGCATATTTAGCATGAGTTTTCAATGCATTTCCCCTCTGTTTATTTGATTCATGCATGCAAACCTTACACACGTGAAAGACGTCAAAAAAAATTTTAAATATATTTAAAACACAAAGTTATAAACAAGTATGATATCGCTTTATAAAATTTTTGTCATATATCATACTGAATTTTAAAAAGAATCATGCTGTGTTTTCAATGACAGATTGTGGTAAAGTAGAAACTCTGAAGATGTTAGAGAATACATGGCTTTAGAGAAATTTTTGTCATGTAGGTTCTTTTAATTTTGTTCCATTTTAAACTCTTATTGATGCTAATGAAAAAGAACATTAAGCTTTAAGCCACATGAACCATTTCACAAAGTTATAAAAGCCTGATTTGTGGAAATCCCTCACAATCAATTCTCAATGGTCTCCCTCTCTCAGCCTAGTGCAGTATCACTCTGCCACATCCTGGCATAAACAGTGTCAATTAAGCTGTCCTAGGCTGGCTGTGCAATCTGATGCCAGGAGTGGGAAGCTGTCAACTGAATGATCCTTTCCCACGGTGTGCCTGTCCTGGCATCATACACATGCTGAGCACCACTTTTCTTCTGTTTCTTACTGCTTACAGTTCAGATAATTCCACCTCAGAAAATTATTTTTCTAAAGTATTGAATAATAATTAACCCTCTTTCTCCTCCCTCTGTCTTTTATTTCAACTTTTGCCTAATAACCTATGGGAAACATCTCTTCTATTTCCTTCATACTCCCCAGGGCTTACTCATCTACCTTCACCATGTTTCTTTCTCTTCTCTTCCTTCCTACTTCTTTAGTTCCTCTTTCTTTTAATTATCTTTATAATAATTATTTTTTACCTCATTCTCTATTTGTCCACCTTTTCCTTTCTCCTTTCCCTCTCTATTAACTTTCCAGCTAAATACCTATCTCTACTGAAACTCTTAATCCTTAGAGAAACAATATGATAAATTTCTTCAAGGAAAACCAAGCCATAAGTTTAGAAATTATCCCATAAACAATTGCTTCCATTAAACTCTAAAAAGCATTAACATGTTCAACTCTTCAGTTCAGTTCAATTCAGTCGCTCAGTCATGTCCGACTCTTTGCGACCCCTCCCAGCACGCCAGACATCCCTGTCCATCACCAACTCCCAGAGTTCACTAAAACACCCGTCCATCGAGTCGGTGGTGCCAGCCAGCCATCTCATCCTGTCGTCCCCTTCTCTTCTTGCCCCCAATCATTCCCAGCATCAGAGTCTTTTCCAGTGAGTCAACTCTTCACGTGAGGTGGCCAAAGTACTGGAGCTTCAGCTTTAGCATCATTCTTTCCAAAGAACACCCAGGACTGATCTCCTTTAGAATGGACTGGTTGGATCTCCTTGCAGTCCAAGGGACTCTCAAGAGTCTTCTCCAACACCACAGTTCAAAAGCATCAATTCTTCGGCGCTCAGCTTTCTTCACAGTCCAACTCTCACATCCATACATGACTACTGGTTAAACCATAGCCTTTACTAGACTGAGCTTTGTTGGCAAAGTAATGTCTCTGCTTTTGAACATGCTATCTAGGTTGGTCATAACTTTCCTTCCAAGGAGCAAGCGTCTTTTAATTTCATGGCTGCAATCACCATCTGCAGTGATTTTGGAGGCCCCAAAAATAAAGTCTGACACTGTTTCCACTCTTTCCCCATCTATTTCCCATGAAGTGTTCAACTCTTATACTTCCCTTATAAAACTGGTACCAAACCCACCCCTAGATAAAAGTATTTTCTGAGTTCTCACTTTAGAAGCCAGAACAAATTTTTGGAAGGCATTTAATCCCTCATGTACAAAAGCAGTAACATTTTATACTTAAAAAAATAATGGAATTATATGAAGCTTGCATAGGTTATTTCCTTTGCAATATGGATATTTCCATATTGCTATTGTCTACAGACTTTGATCTGTATGAGAATCAAGAACTTCCAGGTGTTCAAGATGGATTTAGAAAAGGCAGTACAATCAGAGATCAAATTGCCAACATCCATTGGGTCATAGAAAAAGCAAGAGAATTCCAGAAAAATATCTATTTCTGCTTCACCGACTATGCCAAAACCTTTGACTGTGTGGATCACAAAAAAATGTGGAAAATTCTTACAGAGATGGGAATACCAGACCACCTTACCTGCCTCCTTAGAAATCTGTATGCAGGTCAAGAAACAATAGTTAGAAACAGACATGGAACAATGGACTGGTTCCAAATTGGGAAAGGAGTATATCAAGGCCATATATTGTCATCCTGCTTATTTAACTTATACACAGAGTACATCACACAAAATGCTGGCTGGATGAAGCACAAGCTGGAATCAAAATTGCCAGGAGAAATTTAAATAACCTCAGATTATGCAGATGATACCACCGTTATGGCAGAAAGTGAAGAATAACTAAAGAACTTCTTGATGAAAGTGAAAAAGCTGGCTTAAAACTCAACATTCAAAAAAGTAGATCATGGCATCTGGTCTCATCACTTCATGGCGAATAGGTGGGGAAACAAAGAAAACAGTGACGGACTTTATTTTCTTGGGCTCCAAAATCACTGCAGATGGTGACTGCAGTCATGACATTAAAAGATGCTTGCTCCTTGGAAGAAAAGCTATGACCAACCTAAACAGCATTTTAAAAAGCAGAGACATTACTTTGCCAACACAGGTCCGTCTAGTCAAAGCTATGTTTTTTCCAGTAGTCATGTATGGATATGAGAGTTGGACCATCAAGAAAGCTGAGCACTGGAGAATTGATGGTTTTGAACTGTGGTGGTAGAGAAGACCCTTGAGCATTCCTTGGACAGCAAGGAGATCAAACCAGTCAATCCTAAAGGAAAATAGTTCTGAATATTCATTTGAAAGACTGATGCTGAAGGTGAAGCTTCAATACTTTGGCCACCTGATGCAAAGAACTGACTCATTGGAAAAGACCCTGATGCTGGGAAAGATTGAAAGCAGGAGGAGAAGGGGATGACAGAGGATGCGATGGTTGAATGGCATCACCGACCCTATGGACATGAGTGTGAGTAATCTCTGGGAGTTGGTAATGGACAGGGAGGCCTGCTGTGCTGCAGTCCATGGAATCACAAAGAGTCTGACATAATTGAGCAACTGCACTGAACTGAACTGACTGACTTGGATCATTCTGCCTCATTCCTTGAAGTTTTTGCTTCTGATTCAATGTCTCATTCTCGAATATTAAACCTGTCATTATTCTTGGTAATTCTTGGTGATTGCATTACCCACATAGATGACTTCACAATTGCCCCAGCCATTCCCTAACTTGTCATCTCCCTCCTATGATTCTGTCTCTACTCTATATCTCTCCCAAATTTCTATAGTAATGTCTTAGTCTTTTACATTCATAGTAACTGGAATACATTCACAATTTAATACTTAGTATTAGGATCTTAAGCCAGCACATCAAAACTTTCAGTTTGATATTTCCAGAATCATAAATTCTACAATTATTTTATTCACCTGTACTGATAGTACCCCTTCATCAATCAAAGCCTTCTTGTGACAAAGGGGTTTGCATAACTCAATGAAGCTATAAGCCATGCCATGCAGGGCCACCCGAGACTCATTGGTCATAGTGAAGTGTTCTGACAAAACATGATCCATTAGAGAAGGAAATGGCAAACCACTCCAGTATTCTTGCTCTTAGAATCCCAGGAACAGTATGAAAAAGCAAAAAGATATGACACCCTAAGATGAGAACCTCAGGTCAGAAGGTGTCCAATATGCTACTAGGTAAGAGAAGAGGGCAGTTACACTCCAGAAAAAATGAAGCTCCTAGGCCAAAGTGAAAATGATGCTTAATTGTGGATTTATCTGGTGGTGAAAATAAAGTCTGATGCTGTAAAGGACAATATTGCATTGGAATCTGGAATGTCAAGTCCATGAATCAACATAAATTGGATGTATTCAAGCAAGAGATGGCAGGATTGAACATGGGCCTTTTCTCAGACTCCAAAATCACTATGAAGGGAGATTACAGCAATGAAATTAAAAGACACTTGTTTCTTGGAAAGAAAGCTATGACAAACCTAGACAGTATATTGAAAAGCAGAGACATCACTTTGCCAAAGGTTCATATCGTTAAAGCTCTGATTTTTCTAAGAGTCATGTACAATTTACATTGGACCATAAAGAAGGCTGAGCACTAAGTAACTGATGCTCTTGAATTGTGGCTGTGGAGAAGACTGTTGAGAGTCCCTTGGACTACAAGGAGAACAAACCAGTCAGTCCTAAAGGAAATCAACTCTGAATATTCACTGAAAGGACTGATGCTGAAGTTGAAGCTCCCAGAATTTGGCCTCTTGATACAATAAGCTGATTCACTGGAAAAGACTGTATCGCTGTGAAAGATTGAGGGCAGGAGGAGAAGGCGGTGACAGGGGATGAGACGGTTAAGTATCATCAATGGACATCAGTTTGAGCAAACTTTGGGAGATAGTGGAAGACAGAGGAGGCTGGCATGCTGCAGTCCATGTAGTTAGGAAGAGTAGGACACAACTTAGTGACTGAACAACAATTTACAGTATGTGTATACTGTTTTATTTTCTCTATCACTCAGCCTATAATGCCCTTACTTTCTTGTACATTCAGTTTAAAATACTTCATGACTTATTAAATTCAGTAATTTTAATGTATTTCCAGCTCCCTTGTACCTTTCTCCCATCATTTACCTCACCTGAAAAAAACATTCTGGTAAAATTGAGATCTTTGCTTACTCTGTTCCTGTAGAGCAGAATTTGAGTTTGCAGGGGAGATTCACAAGCTTGCTTCCTGGCCCCATGTGGCATTCATGATTTCAAATGCCAAACTCTCCTTCGTGTTTCCCAAGTCGACTGCATGCTCCTAATCCATGTACTCATTTGTCCTTCTCAATTAGAATTTGAGATAGTAGTAATACTGTTTTCTATTTTACTCAAAAAAGGGAAGCATTCAGGAGAACATTTCCATGTGATCTCATTAATTCTATCAACCCACTTTCTTTTGTATCCATAAATTCTCCTTCTCTCTCATACCCTGAAAGACTGTGTTCACCTCCTCAAAGCACACCCTTCATTTGAGCATCATGTGGCATAAGTAGGGAGTGTCCCTGATCTCTTGTCATGACAGTAGGATCAAGTCTGGGATTGACATCTTCCAATAATTTCACATCTCAATCAGAAAAAGGTAAAATGCCCCAATAGTCCCAAGGAATGCTGACAGATCTCATCCTCAGATGGCAAATGTTTTTGTCTCCCCTGTAGCCATACTGGGTTTTTGCCATTCCTCAAATGCACCAAATATTTCCCAAATTCCTGGCACTCATAGTTGCTCTTCTCTACAGTATATTGTGATTTCCCTCCATCTGCACTTACCATCCTTTCTCAAATATCTTCTTATAAAGATGCTCTTTACTGAATAACCATAACATGTTAAGTCCACCATCCAAATTCACATACTTTGCTTTAATATTATATAAAGTATAAACATCTAGCATTTTAATTTATTTATTGTTTCTCTCCTCCCCCAACTGCCATTACTTATAATATACAACAGTGTAAGCCATTCAAGAGCTGATATCTTCCTAAGACATTAACCACCATATCCCCATGCTTAGAATTATATGAGGATTTTAATAGTTTGTTGAATGACTGAATAAATGAATGGATTCAGTGATTTGTCATAAAAATTAAGTTATGTTTCTCAAAAAGTGTTACTAGACTAGTTATTTCAAATTATTCAAGGTGCTTAATTTAAATGCATATTTCTGTCCATAATTGTAATTAAATCTTAATCACCAGAGTTGAGATTCAATGACTTTTTATTTAAAAAAATTGTTTTACAGTTGTTGAAGATTTATGGCCAATTACATTTTAAGAAGCATTGGTCAACAGGATTAAATCCAAATTTCATAGTCTAATGAACTCTTCCTCCTGATCTAACCCTTGCTAATCCCTTTGCCAACCTTATCTCCAGTGATTTACCCTTACATGTTATGTTCTTTAAGCACTCTGATCTGTCAGGTTGAAGATCCAATTGACTTTTTTATTTGTGATGGCTTTCATTCAACTTTCTTACCTGCACAATCCCTATTGTGTACCTGACTCTTCCCCCAATGATACCACAAAGTAAATGATACAAATGGGGATGCCTTTATGTATCACTATCACATGTTATATCATACAAGAATCAGTATGAAGAGGGCCAGATAAGGACTTTTGAATGGGATTAAGCATTTGTATAAACTCTGTGTGTGAGATTTATGCTACAAGTCAATCAATTGCACATTAAGCACTTTGTGTCAGCAGTCACACTGTGAGAGTGACATCAGTCAGATTATTATGTTCAAGTATTTATCTTTGATCATTTAAAAAACTATTTTTAGAAGGATTTATGGTAGTTTAGAACATTAATAGAAATGGTAGAAAACCAGAGTGGGGAAATTGTGTAGAGGTAGAACATGGCTAGGAAGGTAATCCTCCAGCACAAATCAGCCCAGGGAGAACCATCTGCTGAGAATCACCATTGTCACTGCTGGGTACCACATATCACAGCTTACACTGTAGATGCTGCCAGTACTTCACAGCACCATTTTGCAAGGAACTCTTGATAACTTAATTTTAATATCACTTCTACAGCTACCACTACAATGAATTGTCCAACATCTTTGTTCTTGTATCATTAGCTATTAAATAAACAGGTTGAGTGGCAGTGTTTGATCGGCTCAGTCATTTCATGTGCTTGCATCAAAGGTGAAGACTTGGCTGAGGGAGCTACTATCATGACATGTGACTTCTGCTCCTCCAAAAGTGGGGGAAATTTACAAAAAAAAATGAAGGTATTATTTATTGGGCTGGTACAAAGGTAACGGCAGTTTCAGACCATGAATTTTAAATTTTTATAACTAGGCTCAAATATATCTTATTAATCAAAATAGGAATCATTACAATCAACACATATTTGCCAATGAGAAGTAAGTTTGTTATTCCTGTAGCATAAAAATCCATGCTTCAAGATTAGAAGAACTCTTGGAAAGAATTTTCTGCATCCTGCTGGTCATAGAAGGCTTTTCCCTGCAAAAAGTTGATGCTTGTACAAGTGTTAGTCTGTTAGCAAGAGTTCAGGTGAATATGGCAGATGAGGCAAAACTTCCTGGCCCAATTCATTCAACTTTTGAAGTGTTACTTGTGCTGCATGCAGTCAAGTGTAGTCATGGGGAAAAATTGGGCCCTTTCTGTTGACCAATGCTGGCTGCAGTTATTGTAGTTTTCAGTTAATTGCATCGATTTGCTGCACATACTTATTCGATGTAATGGTTTCACTGGGATTTGTAAAGCCATAGTGAATCAAATGGGCAGCAGACCACCAAGCAGTGACTATGTCCTTTTTCTGGTGCACGCTTAGTTTCAGGAAGTACTTTGGAGTTTCTGGGTCCAATCGTTGAGCTGATCATTGTCAGTTGACCTATAAAATCTACTTTTCATCACAAGTCACGATTCAATTGAGAAATTGTTCCTGGTTGTTGCATAGAATAAGAGAAGATGACAATTCAAAATGATGTTCTGTTTTGTTTTGTTTGATTTTTGGTCAGCTCACGAGGCATCCACTTATCAAGTTTTATCACCTTTCAATTTGCTTCAAATGCTGAATGCCATTAGAGTGGTTGACATTGAGTTCTTGGGCAAATTTTCATGTGGTAGTAGAGGATAAGCTTTGATGATGGCTCTCAGTTGATGTTGTCACCTTCTGATGGCCAGCCACTATGCTCTTCATCTTCAAGACCCTTGTCTCCTCTGCAAAACTTCTTGAACTATGACTGTACATTCATTAACTGTTCCTGGGTCAAATGCATTGTTGATGTTGAAAGTTGTCTCTACTGCTCTACAACCCATTTCGAACTTGAATAAGAAAATCACTCAAATTTGCTTTTTGTCTAACATAATTTCCATAGTCTAAAATAAATATAAAATAAATAGCAAGTAATAAGTTATTAGCAAAAAATAAGTGAGAAACGTGTATTAAAATGATTTATAACATAACCACATTTATTTAGAATGCATTCCAGTATCAAAGGACAAATTTCAATAATGCAAAAACCACAACTGGGTGGCCAACCATATGACAATTTTCTAACTCCAGTACAATTAATAAAATTATTTCCAATTACAGTCTTCTTCTAAGGACTGAAATGTGGCAAATATGCTAGTATCTGGTTACGACAAATATGAGACCTCATTGGCTCCTCTCTGAGCTTTATTAAGAAGGTAGTATTTTAGTTCTGGTGAACCTCTAACATTAACAACGTGGACAGTATTCTGTAACATAGCTAGTTGTCTGCCACCATGTGCCTTTTTCCTTGCTGGCCCCTCTGTCCTCCATTGTTCTTGGGATATATCTGGCATTAACTTTTCATTCCTTCTTCTAATACCACTTTAGCCTTTATCTCCTTTCCAAAGTCATTGTTAATGCTTAGAAACCAACTAGCTGCACTGTCTAGAAGTGTATCTACCCCTAGAGTACCCACAACTTGAAAACAGTCATGTCTATCTCCTTTTTATTTGTATTCTTAGCACTTTGCACTAAATCTGAAACAGGAGGCACCTCTCTAAATTCTCATCACATAATTGACTAGAATTTGAAGGGAATTGTATTCCACTGCATTGTTGTTCTTGGTCTATATTTGGTACTGACTAATAAAACACAATTATCAGAAGTGGGGGTGGCTATCCTAAACAAAATAATTGACAAGTTAATATTTTCATGGGAAGTAGGTCAAGTATATTTCAAATTCTCCATTCCCTGATTAAATTGAATTGCTCTGTTCTTCCCCCCACCCCCCACCCCGGGTGCATAAACTGAACTAAAATACCAGAGGGAAAATATCAATGGAAATAATTCAAATGTAATTATTTTTCAGTAACTCTCTTCTTCAAAATTATTTTCCTATTGATCTATTGTATGTTGCATCTCAGAAGAGAAAGTTTACCATGAGACAGTACATTACATTGGTTATTGATCTGCTGTGATGTACTGCTTCATTTACTCATAGCACTCATTTATGAAAAGTGCATTTCTACCATCAGGGACACTTTTGTGCTAAATTCATGAATCTCCTAAAAATCTCTTCCTCCAATGAACATATATTATGACTACACAGATGTGACTCTTGATGGAATTTCCAGAAGCTGCACATCAGAAATACAGCTAGTACTCAAAAAATAAGCACATAAAAATTTGGAATGGAGTTGAAGAATAATGAATTTTGAAGGCTATTTATTTTCTTTATGGGACTCAGACCATGCTTGATCATCCTTTTGAAACTAGTAAGAATATCTCTTAATAAAATTAGTCTGCATTTTGGTAATAATTAACATATGTTCAGAGCTGTATATTTTACACATTTTCATTAAATAGAAATAATGTGGTATCTACCTTGTACTCTACAATTAATAGATGATTATAAATATTGTTTTCTTTAAATTTAAGTTAAATAGTAAGTCAAAAAGCAAGCAGATTTTACAAAAGACATATTTTCTCCTTCACTTTTAAATTAACAATATAAGCAAATGTAAATTAGAAATATTTGGATAAAAAGAACTGTTCAGAGAAAACCATATTCGGAGAAAGCTGTTTGGAGAAGTTAGTGTATACTTGCCTATTAAATATTTTGATATGGTACACTACATTAATTTATTACTAATCTATTCTAGCATATATAGTAAAACACTTTTTATCTTTCCATTTTAAGTTCTTAAAGTATACATTTTCATAAAGCAGTAAATATTATGTTCTTATCCACATGCTTCCCTACAAACAAGCTTTCCAAATAAATTACTTTTTTTTTTAATCTCAAGATTCCTTTCTTTGAAAGAGTATAGAAAATCTTATCATAAAGCCTTCTCCTGACTGTGGCATATATGATTGCCACAACCCAAGTATCCAGGGCATGCAAGATGGATAAACCAGCCGTTTCTGAATTTATTTTTCTAATTCATTAAAATTTAATTAACTTCAGTCACAAAAGCATAAGTTCATTACTTCATCAGTTTTCCAAAAACTTATGTATGCTCTTCATACTATAAAGATAGAGACTTGACTATAATTAATTTTCCAAGTTTAGGGTTCCATATAGTATGTTATAGTGTATAAAATTAGAATAGAAAATGGCAACCCAGTCCAGTATTCTTGCCTAGATAATTCCATGGATAGAGGAGCCTGCGGTTACCTGAGTTAGACACAACTGAGTAACTTTCACATACACAGTGTATAAAATAGTGGGGAGGGAAGGCTGCAACAGAACGTATGAATCATGATATTAAGCAGATAACATTATCAGCTAAATTTAAACCTAAGTTACCCAACTGAAAGTCAGATGCTGCTGCTGCTGCTGCTGCTGCTAAGTCGCTTCAGTTGTGTCCAACTCTGTGCAACCCCATAGATGGCAGCCCACCAGGCTCCCCTGTCCCTGGGATTCTGCAGGCAAGAACACTGGAGTGGGTTGCCATTTCCTTCTCCAATGCATTAAAGTGAAAAAATAAAGTGAAGTCGCTCAGTCGTGTCCAACTCCTAGCAACCCCATGGACTGCAGCCCATCAGGCCCCTCTGTCTATGGGATTTTCCAGGCAAGAGTACTGGAGTGGGTTGCCATTGCTTTCTCCAAAAGTCAGCAAAACTATTGGATGCATGTATGCTATCAGTTCAGTTCAGTCACTCAGTACTCAGTAGTGTCCGGCTCTTTGCAACCCCATAGACCACAGCACGCCAGGCATCCCTGTCCATCACCAACTCCCAGAGTTTACCCAAACTCATGTCCATTGAGTCAGTGATGCCATCAAACGATTTCATCCTCTATTGTCCCCTTCTCCTTAGCATCAGGGTCTCTTTAAATGAGTCAGCTTCAACATCAGTCCTTCCAATGAACACTCAGGACTGATCTCCTTTAGGATGGACTCTGCTGGGAGAAATATCAATAACCTCAGATATGCAGATGACACCACCCTTATGGCAGAAAGTTAAGAACTAAAAAGCCTCTTGATGAAAGTGAAAGAGGAGAGTGAAAAAGTTGGCTTAAAGCCCAACATTCAGAAAACTAAGATCATGGTATCTGGTCCTATCACTTCATGGCAAATAGATAGGGAAATAGTGGAAACAGTGGCTGACTTTATTTTTCTGGGCTCCAAAACCAGTGCAGATGGTGACTGCAGCCATGAAATGAAAAGACACTTACTCCTTGGAAGGAAAGTTATGACCAACCGAGAAAGAATATTAAAAAGCAGAGACATTACTTTACCAACAAAGGTCCGTCTAGTCAAGGCTATGGCTTTTCCAGTAGTCAAGTATGGATGTGAGAGTTGGACTGTAAAGAAAGCTGACCATCCAAAAATTTATATTTTTGAACTGTGGTGTTGGAGAAGACTCTTGAGAGTCCCTTGGACTGCAAGGAGATCCAACCAGTCCATCCTAAATGAGATCAGTCTTGGGTGTTCATTGGAAGGACTGATGTTGAAGCTGAAACTCCAATACTTTGGCCACCTGATGCGAAGAACTGACTAATTTGAAAAGACCCTGATGCTGGGAAAGATTCAGGGCGGGAGGAGAAGGGGATGACAGAGGATGAGATGGTTGGATAACATCACTGACTCAATGGACATGAGTTTGGGTAAACTCTGGGAGTTGGTGATGGACAGGGAGGCCTGGTGTACTCCGGTTCATGGGGTCGCAAAGAGTTGGACACTACTGAGTGGCTGAACTGAACTGAACTGAATCTGTTAGCATGAGTCATTTTATATAAAGAGGTATATATCTTTATTTGAACAAAGGGAATTTTAATGGCTAACTAATATTTTGCTTGTTGTTTAGTCACTAAGCCATGTCTACCTCTTTGTGTAGCCTGCCAGGCTTGTACATGGGATTTCCCAAGCAATAATACTGGAGTAGAGTGGATTGCTATTTCCTTCTCAAGCAGATCTTATTGACCCAGGGATCGAACCTGTGGCTTCTGTATTGGCAAGCAGATTCTTGACCACTGAGCCACCAGAGAAACTCTAATTAACATACAGATTGTTAAAATATTGGAAGATTTGATCTTATTTTCGAAATTGAATTAGTGATTTGTGGAAAAATTAGAGAACATAAACTTTGGTAAATGTTTTAGAATTCAATGTTAACTTTTGAATGCCATAAACCAAAATATGCTGTAAAATCTTTAAAATTAATATAAAAAGCTGATATCATTAAATAATATTTTAATATCAATATTGGTAAGGTCACAGAAGTTGTTTAAATTTGAATAAATGTTTTGCAGTTTAAGAATACCCAGATCTCCTCCCCAGTTCATCACTGTTGGAGAATTGCTCCACTCATGATCCTGGAGATAGGTGGAAACTAATTCAAATGAAGGAAATAGGACCAAAATGTAGCTCCTTAGGCTGTACTCAGACTTCCAAACCAATCTTTTCATGATGTTATCTCAAAACAGACAATTTCACAAAAACTGTCATTAAGTTTCTGAGGAATCTTTAATATATTACATCTAAGAAAGAATAATAATATATACATCTTTCAGAGAATCAAGAAGAAGACTATATAACTAAGATTATGGCACAATTGAAAAATAATTCAGCAGATAAGTGAGAAGATACAACTGAGGGAAGACTAACTGAAAATAGAGCACAAATGGAAAAGAAGTACAAAGTATAACATAAAATACTATTTAAAACAAAGTTTAGAGGATAAGCTCTGAATATTAGGAATATAACCAAAGCAAACCATATTATGAAATTTAAGAATACTGATGACCAAAAGAATGTCTTTAGAGTTTCAGAGTAAGGAAAAACAAAAGGAAGCAAGACAAGAACAAAGTCTCAGAATGGCATCTGCATACTAAGTAGTAACAATGAAATGAGAAAAGACAGTATCTTCATTCATTAACACTTGCAATCTCACTCGGTGACCAGTAAAAATCAAGTGATTGGCATCCTGTACATGTTAAATATATTTCTCTAACCTCATCCTTTTTGTAGATAACCTTTGATAATGCTGATAATTTCTTTCTTGCAATTCATATTTCTTACCTACCTCTTCCTGAGTATGTATCCCAGTTAGGACAGGCTGAGTTATGTTGCAGTAATAAAAAGTCTAATATCTCACTGTGTTACAACACAGATTTGTTTCTACTTTGCTATATATCCATCTGGTTCAGTTTTAGATCGGTTTGATTTGAACCTTATTCAGTAACTAGACAGAGAAGGCAATGGCATCCCACTCCAGTACTCTTGCCTGGAAAATCCCATGGACGGAGGAGCCCGGAAGGCTGCAGTCCATGGGGTCGCTGAGGGTCGGACACGACTGAGCGACTTCACTTTCACTTTTCACTTTCATGCATTGGAGAATAAAATGGTAACCCACTCCAGTGTTCTTGCCTGGAGTATCCCAGGGACGGCGGAGCCTGGTGGGCTGCCGTCTATGGGGATGCACAGAGTCGGACATGATTGACGCGACTTAGCAGCAGCAGCAGCAGTAACTAGAGTTGGCAAAACATCCTTCATCTGGAATAGGGAATGTGGAAAAGTGTATGCTGATTCTTGAAGCATACACTTGAGGGCATTACATGTCACGTCTACACAAAGTCTATAGCTTCCCTGGTGGACCAGATGGTAAAGAATCTACCTGCAACTCAGAAGATCCCTGAGTTTGGAAGATCCTCTAGAGATGAGAATGACTATGCACTGTAATATTCTTACCTGGAGAATTCCATGGACAGAGGAGCCTCATAGGCTACAGTCTTATGGGATTGCAGAGTCAGACACGACTGAGCAACTAGCATTTTCATTTTCTACACAGTCCATAGCCTAAAAGACATCATGCCTGTATTCAACAAGGCTAGGATGTATAAATCTTTTCTGGAGGATCTCTGAATTCTTATGAGAGGTGATAGTGCCTATCAGATCCATATTTCTGGTTAAAAGCTCTATTTCTATACAAATATGTCATCTCAAACTTAGCATATCAAAAATTTAATGTTTGAATTCCATATTTAAAACAAGGTCCATTTCTGTCTTCATTATTGTTAATGGCATATTCTTCCAACCACTCACACAGCCTTGAAATCTTTTTTTTATTAACTATTATAAATTTTTAACAAAAATGTTACTTTGTTTTCTTCTACTCCTAAAATCAGCCTTACCTTCTTTATCATAATTATTAAAACAAGAACAAAATCTTTTTAAAAAAAGAAAGAAAGCTTTGTCTTTTATTTTCTGTGTAATAGGTATTCAACTTCTTAAACATTCTCTAAAAATATCTTATATTATTGTAAAAAATAAGTAGATACTATTATAATTCCCTTGTTACAAAGGGTGAACCAATTCATTTCTCCCTCACTTATGATCCAAACACAAAGTTGAGTTCATCTTCCAGGCTTCTTTTCAGGACTTTCAATAGCTGCCTGACAGCTCTCATACTTCTTAGATGAACAAATGAATTCTAAAAACCACTGCCACATTAAATTTCCAAAATTATATTTATTTCCCTAATATTATAATTCACTTAAAGTCCTTCACTTTCTCTCCATTTCTACATGTATCATACATAAGATTTTCCAAAATATGGCCCTAATTTCCTCTCTGTTCATATGTTACCACACCTCAATTTGCACAAATTAGCCAAACTTCTTTTCTAAACACATTTTTGGCGTTCTAAATATTTGTTATAAGTTTATTTCACTTAGAACAACTTTTCTTCCCTATTTCTGAAGTTTACACTCACTGGAAATGGCCAAAACTAAAAGTTATGAAGAACAAAATCAGAAAAAAATAGTATATTATTTATCACCCCATATTTATTCTTCCAGGCCAGAGTACTGGAGTGGGTATTCTTTCCCTTCTCCAGGGGATCTTCCCAACCCAGGAATCTAACCCGGGTTTCCCGCATTGCAAGTGGATTCCTTACCAGCTGAGCCACAGTGAAGCCCATTTTATTTCTTTATTTACAGTGTGTCTTTTTTTACACCAGAATGTCAATACCATAATGACATGTTTCTTATATTTTAGGAAACAATAACACATAATCAAAATGCTATTTATTTTTCAAATTCTCCTGTAATAACCACATTCCAGACTGCTCAGTTCACTGTGATACTTGTAAGAGAATAAGATCTTTCCTTTTTTCTGTTATTTAAATTATTTTTTTCAAATTTCAGATTAGAGATATCAAGAGCCTTGAGATAATGGGGTGTCTTGCCTTTCTATATAAGCTTTTTCTGTTCCATAACATAAGGTCTTCTATAAAGAAGTCAGTCAAAATGCTTTTTGGAATATGTGGTGTGGTGTTGTATTAGTCGTTCATTTGTGTCCAACTCTTTGCAATCCCATGGATGTAGCCCGCCAGGCTTTTCTGTCCATGAAATTCCCAGGCAAAATTCCTGGTGAGTTGCCGTTTCCTTTTCCAGGGGATCTTCCTAACCCAGGGACTGAACCCAGGTCTCCTGCATTGCAGGCAGATTCTTTACTGTCTGAGCCACCAGAGAAGCCCTCCAAAAAATAATTGAACAAAATACAAGCAATCTGTGTATAGGAACTAATAAGAAGATTAATTTTAAGGACAAAACAAATAAGTAGTTCTTTTTATAAAGGAATTTTGATTAGAATGGAGGGTAATAAGGAATAAAGTCAAAACTGACACAGTATTATATATTCAAACAACAAAGAGAATTAAAAGTGAAAATTAGTCAAAAGTTAAAATTATTTTAATAGAGATAGAAATTATTCAAATGAAATTAGGACATTCTTTTAAAACCACTTCAAATAATGATATATCCCATGTGTCAGTATTTTTAATGTGAACTTTCCCCTATAATTGAGAAAGATTTGTTCATTTGAAGGAAATAAAAAAAGAACAATAAGCAGAGTTGAAAGATTTTACAAACCATCATGAAATAAATGTCAGAAACAGTGATTCACATACACTCTCCATATGCTAATTTACATATGAGTAGTATGTGTTGCATATATCAAACTTTGTGACATTTATTTCAGGAAACATTGTAAAAATTTCAGTTCTGCTTACAGCATTCACTTTGAATTTTATTTCAATGATGGTGTCACTGCTGAATGGAGAACTAGCAGAGAAATTGCAGGATATATTTTCTGTGCCTACCACATTATGATTACATGAAGTTGTATATTTCTGCATAGTGGCATTATCCCTTGTCAGTTGCATATCAAATATGATGACATTAAAACAAATGAAACATAAATATGTGTAATGTTTTTTCCTACTTCATCAAATCTCAAGGTATGTCTGAAACAATAACAAAAAAAAAAATTAAATTATTGATAAGTGAAAGTTCTCTCTGGACTGTAGTATATTAAGTGAGGAAAAGAAAAATCTGCATTTAAGCCATATTCTGAATAGCTTCTATCAAAATTATTTTACAATCTAAATATTTTAAATATTTGTATGTGCTAAAATATAAGAATTTCCTAGTGAATTTAATAAAACCATTAAAGTTTTATTTTTTGCATTATTTCAAGAAAAATATATCCAAGTTTCTTATAAGACAAACACCACAAAGCAGTAAATCTTTTGTAACATAAAATGGCCAAAAATTAGTCCCCTACCTGCCACAAAAAGAGTAGAAATTAATCAAACATTTTTTATTAGTTAAGTTTTTCATGAAAATTTACATCTTAGTTGAAAATAAAAGTAGTTTTCAGGTTACATGCCATAAGAAAATCAAAGTTTATAATGAAAATCCTACAGCAGTTCTAACTTCTATTATGGTGACATGACCAGAAATCTGTAATTACACAAACGCTTTATATTTATGCCATCCAAGTTACTTGCTCATTTTTGCTTTCTTTGAGCAAAATACAGTATCCTGATTCAAAAGAAAAGATATTTGTTGCTATTCAGGGATTAGTAGTGGTTTAAATGTTAATACTCTGCAACAGTATTTCTTCTGAAGAATTCTCATTTAAATTCTTATAGGGGCCCTCAGAGTACATGCTGTACTTAATAAGGGCATTTGTGGGGAACAAAAATACTATCTTGGGATTGCAAAATGCAACACATGACAATAATCTTTAAATATTATAGTACTCTGCCTTTTAAAGTGTTTTGAATACAATATACTCAGTAAATATAGCTTAATGGATATACCTTACTTAAGCAATTATTTACCAGAAAGCAAAACATAATTTTATTTCTTCCTTAATTATCTATATGGAAAAAATAAAATGTAATTTTAGTATTAGTAAAAGGAGAAATCCACTTTTTCACATTAATATACCAGGTAAGAAATTCATTTTAAGCAGATGGACACTGCTCTCTTTCTCTCTCCTTCTCTCCTTGCCTGCCACTGTCCCTCCTTCCCTTCTTCCCTCTCTCCATTAGTCCCCCCTCCTTCTTTCCTTCCATCCTTCCTTCCTCCTCTTCTCCCTTCCTTTTCTTCCATTCTGTTTGATTTCCATGCTTGTTTATTATAAACAGAAGTATAGGACCTTAATTCAACAGAATCACTCTCCAAAAGATAGAAGTTTATTGTAGATGGATTTTTTTTTAGGAAGATAACCATATGATGCTTTAAGTTTCACTTAACTCTTGTGTATAGTTCTCTGAAAAAGAATTATAAATTTATATTTCATCTGTGTGCCTTAGAAAGTGAAAATTCCAAGAGAAAATAAATTCTCAACTGTCTCATAGATCATTTCAGAACCTGCATTTTGCTCTATTCTGAAACTAATACAGTCTCTAAAGAGCACACCAGGCAATAGGAAGTTTGAAGACAACTCTGGGAGTCCAGTGATTCCAGGATGAGAGACTGAAACCTTAGGATGGTTGTCTTTGCCTTTAATTATATGCCAAATTGTGCGCACCAATTCAATTACAGGTAATCCATGGGACTACAGGAGCTATTATGTTTCTCTAAACCTCAAATTATGCTACCTTGGTTGGTTTGTCAATTCCAGTTCAGCTTATAACAGACATACCATGTAATTTTAGATTTAAAAATTATTTTTTTTGCAATTTATCTATAAATAAGAACACTGAAATCCAGTGTGGTTAAATACACAACCAAGGTCACAAATCTGGTCAAAGTTTAGGTTAACATAAAATTTCTTGACTCTTAATCCAGTGCATTTTCTTATCTGTACTCAAAATCTTTCCAGTTTTTACATTAGATATAGAAATGAAGGATGGTTCATGTAAGCCAGTAACTCTCAATATTATACTGAAAACATCCTAGAAAAACATGTATTTTAATAACCCATGGGACAGTGTCTTTGAGTGAAACCCAAGAGACAACGTCTGTGTGTGACTGCTCACCCACCATAGACAGCAGAGCCAGGCTCAGCAGACCCATGAACCGTCCAAGTAATCACTACTTTGGCCATCTTTAATGGCAGTAAAAGTTATGAATTGGTGTTTAGGAGAAATCAATGTGTGCCAATTTACTATTAACAATAGAATCTGATATGTATCCTTTACTGATATAAAAATTAGTTTTTATTTTCTTCTACATTTTTTCTTTGCATATCACTCCTAAAGATAAGTACATTATATCTTTAATCAGTATGCAATTTCCCTGTTCTAATATTGTTGAGGTTCATGTTCCTATTGGGTCTAAAAATACGCCTTTCAAATTATCAGAGGAAGGAGAGATATACCTTTTTTCCTTGTATATGTGGCCCAAGACAAAATCTTAATTGAATATTTTGAATGAAAATGTAGGTTCAATCCCTGGGTGGGGAAGATCCCCTGGAGAATGGCATGGCAACCCCCAGCTCCAGTATTCTTGCTTGTATGTCTTTACAGGCCAAAGAAAGAAAACTCTGTCTCTTTGGGTTTCCTAGGCGGCACTAGTGGTAAATAACCCACCTGTCGATGCAGGAGATATGAGACAGGCATTCAATCACTGGGTTGGGAAGATCCCCTGGAGGAGGGCATGACAGCCCACTTCATTATTCTTGCCTGGATAGTCCCATGGACAGGAGCCTGGCGGGCTGCAGTTCCTAGCATTGCAAAGAGCTAGACACCACTGAACTGACTTAGCATGTAAGCACGTGGTTACTGAACAGACTTGGCCAAAACATGAAACACAGAAATAAAGTTTTTCTGCTAAGACAACTGAAATCCTAAAAATAAATAATTTGAGCTACCCTTGAATCCCCTGACCCAAACTGGAATAATGACAATGCTACCAATAGCATCAAAATTACTAGCAACAGATGAAAAACAGCAAAGTAAACCAAGGTTAACTCATAAAAGAACTCTTTGCCTTTTCTAACCTTTTAAGCTTCTTGACACCCTATGAAAAAGTAGTCAACAAACTGTGACTGGCTCCAGTCTCAGGAGGTGAGACAGTCTCACTTTTAGAGTAATGCCCAGTGAACCAACAATGTTCCAAAGGTCAGTGTAACAGTGAAATATGACTGTTGTCACCAAAGAGCATGAAGACAATGAAGCTGACATTGATGAAGAGCAAATGTTATATGTCACTGAAACCTTGACCAGATATTGTCTAACTGAAATACATGACCAACTTGAGCTACGTTTTTTATTTTTCTATTGGAGTGCTTCTCACCTACATTCATAAATCAAACCTACTCAGAGCATAAGAGAGTAATTATCTAGAATATTATAATAATAATTAATCTGACTCTCCCAAATCAAGGTAAATTTGCTGTGAATTTCTGTGTGTTCTTACACTTACAACACCTGATGTTAGGTTTTAAAATTTTTCCAGTGTAGTGTTTTACATGTAACAGGGATTCAAAGTTGTAAAAATTTAGAGAACAAACAAATACTGATGCTAAACTTGTGCTTTGACCAAATAACTCCAAATTTATCTACAATTCTATATTAACAATCCACTTGTGAACAGGTTGTCTGTTGATACTTTCCCAAACCTTTTCTTTTTCTCACCTTTATAATTCAGTTCTCTTCAGAGTATGCAATTCTCTTTTACATCCTGCCTACCACAATCATACTTTTTTTTTTTTCCCAAAATTCAGCTCACTGAAATTATCCACTAAGCTTTCCCTGTCTTTTAAAACCAAGATGCCAGAATGTGTGTGTGCTCAGTTGCTCAGTCATGTCCAACTCTTTGCAGCCCCATGGATGATAGCCCACCAGGCTCCCTTGTCCATGGAACTTTTCAAGCAAGAATACTGGAACAGGTTGCCATTTCCTCCTCCAGGACATCCTCCCCACTCAGGGATAGAACTGCTTCTCTTACATCTCCTGTATTGGCAGGAGAATTCTCTTTAGCATTAGTGGCACCTGGGAAGCCCCAAGATGCCAGAATAGTGCTTCTCAATCAACTTATCCTGTAAGGAACTCATGAAACATGCACCTTTAAGATGTGCCTCACAGTTTATATTATTTGTGTCCCTCAATGATTTCTCTTTTATTGGTATGCCAACATATATGATATGTCCACAGTGAGCTTTATAACTAAATACTAACCATTCTTTGGACACCTAGGCTTTGGAATTCTTTGTGCTTGGGGGACATGCAAGGGAAAGACAGGACCATTGCAGAGACTGTATGTGGTAACCTAAGAAGCTATACCTTGTTTGAGATAATGTCCTATTTGATATTCTGATCATGAGACCTTGATAAGTAGATCAGCTATAAGAATCTTAGAGTCATGAGTTATTAACTCAATAAAAATAATACAAATTAGAAAAAAAGAGAAACATAGTTACCAGTGCTTAAAGTTATAAGTATCTAGTACCCTCTGTCAACAATTTCTTTGATATTTCATCACATTCCTTTAGTGATGTCACCTTTGTTACTTTTGATATCATCTCACAGATTTAGACCCAGGTTCGATCCCTGGATAGGGAAGATTCCCTGGAGAAGGAAATGGCAACCCACTTCAATACCCCTGCCTGGAGAATTCCATGTACAGAAGAACTGGGCAGGCTATAGTCCATGGGATCGCAAAAAGTCAGACACAGCTGTGTCTATGTCTTTCACTTTCACAGATTTTTAGAAGAAATTTTGGAAGAAAACTGAGAAACAATCTTAATTTATCTCCTTTCCCAGTATTTCCAACTTATACAATAGAACATCAGTGATTCATAATCTAGTAATCCAAAAATACACTATAACGACAACTAAGTTTAAAAATAGTGCACACTCCATTCCATTGTTGGAGATTGATAGCATGTATGTGGATATCAATGGTTCTGAGATGTATTTTTATTTTACAAAGACATATAGAGCCTGATATGTGTCTGATCTAGACACTCTCCCTTTAGCAGATTAATCCATTTAAACTTAGAACAAAGCTATGAGAGCTACTATTATTATCCCATTGTATATAAGAGGGAATGAGAAATTAAAACATTTTTTTCAAGATCACAAATCTAGGATGAGGTAGAACTAAGGTTTGCACCCAGGCTGTCAGCTCCTAAATCTATTCCCTTACTCACTGTGCATGCTATGGCTCTATACTAAGCTGAAAGTAATGTTAACTCTTTTTTTTTTTAATTTTATTTTTTAACTTTACAATATTGTATTGGTTTTGCCATATATCAACATGAATCTGCCACAGGTATACACGTGTTCCCCATCCTGGAGTATACTAATGTTAACTCTTTATACAGATTTTGCAGCTGAAGAGTTGGTATCTTTTATAAACCAGTCTTTCCAAAATTGGAAGCCAAGATTTTCTTCAAGCTAATTTTAATAGTATTATTTTTTATTAAATTGTGTTAACTATAAAGTGAAAAAAAAATCATACAAATAAAGATGACTATAGTAATGAGCCGCAGATGAGAGCTGGCTTTACTGTGGCTGTGTCATTTAAAAACTCAGGGTTTTAGTGTATGGTTACCGAAGGGGAAAGGTGAGAGGGAGGGGAAAAATAGGAATTTGGGGTAACATAAACACACCACTATAAAATAGATAGGACCTGCTCAATAGCACAGGGAACTATACTCAGTATTTTGTAATAACATATATCGTGAAAGAATCTGAAGAAGAATATGTATAGATGTATAACTGAATCACTTTGCTGTACACGTGAAACTAATACAACATTGTAAATCAACTATAACTTATATCCTTCTCCAAAGAAAAAAAATTAATTAAAAAATACTCAGTATTTGTTAGTATTGGTACTGCTCTATAGGGTGATCCAAGTTTGGAATTTTTTTTCCATAGTACTTTTATACCTTATATCTGGTGTGCACCCATTTTTATGCATGTGTATATATAAATATCTGTATGCATGCACAGAGACACAAACACTTAGTATGCAATGTTTTAAAATTATCAGTAAAACTTTACATATTAGGAAATGTGTATATCTTACAATCTTCATGCCAGATTATTCCTGTGGGTTACTAGTGGAATGCTTCTATTTTATATTTTCTATCCATCATCAACTCTCTCTTCAAAGCCTTCCTTGACCAACTCAGTATAGAATGAACTCTATAAGGTTAATGGAATTAATTTTATGTTTGTTTCTTTCAATTGCATGTATGTATTTTTTTTCTGCAAATAGATTATGTGTTTCAGAAAGGCAAAAAGCATTACTTACAGTATTGCCATTATACCCTTAGCAGAAAATATAGTGCTCAATTAAGTTAATTAAATAATTTTTTATTCCTTTAAAATTCACCTGTCATAAATTATGCTAGGAAATGTTTAACTATATTGTAAAAAGTACTCCCATTTTCCTTTTGGTTAATTTATTCCACCACAGTAAAATCCTGAGTAGCTTCTTGTAAATATATATGTAAATGAATCTGTTGTTGTAACAAAGTCACCTCTAGTAAGCATGGCTTTGCATGCACACCCCAGATAGAAACATTAAAGCATAGCACATTTATGTATGTTATCAGTTTTGATATTATTCATCCTTTATTCAAGTTAGCTAGCTTATAATAAATTATGTTAACATTGATTTTAATCATGTGCTCTCAGATAACTTTCTTAAAAATATATAAATGCCATAGCTAGATAAAACTGTGACTTGAAATTACCTTTCTTCTGAGCTTAATTATATTTTACCCCTCAAAAATAATGAGAGAGAGAGAAAAAGAGAAGGGAAAGAATAAGACTTAATTCAGCACAGGATAGCCTACTGCTGCCATGAATGATAGACTCCTGGTGCCATGAGACTCTGGGAATTATAATGGTATCAAGCTCTGGGTTGCAGAACATCAAATAAAATGGTCCTTTAAGGTGAATCACTCAGCAAGTCAATGGGTAAGGTTTGTCATTCCAAGACTTTGCTCAAGAAAATCCAGCATCATGTAATTGCCTGCCACCATCTGTGACTATTTTGGAGAAATAGAAAACTCTCAGATTTAAGGAGGGGCATGTGGAGATAAATAGCACATGCTACTCACAAAACAAAGACAAAATAGATATCTCTTGTTTGTAATCAGCAAACATCCCTTCATTATCATGCATTCAATAGATTATTGCTATTTTTAAAGTCAAATACAATCAGAGGAAGAAAAAGGAATTGCTTCTGAAAATAAATGCACCAGTCTCCTGTGTTTTTAAACCAATTTATCTCCTCAGATTTTAAATGTCTGTCTAAAACAACATGGAAAAAATTGACACATTTATGTCATCAGCAAGGCTGTATTTTACTGACTTATTGATTTATCAAGCATGTGTGTGATGGGGAAGAGTTTTCTGGTTTCACTGGCAGTTCTGGCAAGATAATTCAAAATAAGTTAGACAGCCAACACATTTCCTACTAAGTCAATTAGCATATAATTAATTGAAAAATGGTAGCTAGGGCAAACTTGCCTTTATTTTCAGCTTGGAGGCAGAGGTCTGTTTAGGAAAAGAGAGTCCATATTTGATCCTAGTTGCTTCTTTATGTTACCAATCATTGAAGTAATTGACCATTTATTGCACCTGCTCAAAAATTCAGGATACAGAGTGTAATAAAATGAGCATCTCTGTAATTATATTAGCTCGAAGACTCTTTTACTTAGAGACAACTACCATCCATCACATCATTCTCTAATTCCTCGGTGTTTGTTTGGATGATGGAATATCCCAAAGCTAATATGAGGTGTTTCTTTTAAAAATTATATCTTGGGGTATTTGAAATGAAAAATGTGATGATCAACATTGTTCACATTATAGAAGAAGGATGAGTAGGGGAAATTTTTTTTAAATTCCACTAAATGACAGTGACTCTGAAGTGTTACTAGGAGCAAAGCAAGAAAATAACATCACTTTTTCTTACAACTCTATTTAACAGATGAATGTCTCTATAAGTCTAATGAATGAAAGTCAACACAGGAAGTTATAATTAAACCTAATTTTCTCTTCTGTGGCTAATTCCTAACCTAAACCATAAAGTAGCAAAATGTGCCTCATTAAGAGACTTCTCCTTGAATCTTGGGGATCGAAAACAAGAAGAGAGAAATTCCATTATTATCACTAGCTAGCTGTATTACTTTTTGGCTTATTTAAGCATTTTGAGTTTCAGCTTCTTTCCAGATGCATTGTGTGGATATTATATCTCATATTATAAGGCATATAAGTATGTATGCTAAAAATTACAAAAGGTTTGGGGAAATTATAATATATATAATATTTTCTTTATGATATTTTGTGTTATGAATTACTTCCCACCTCTCTGTCAAGAATAGATGGTAACATGTTAGTGACAAGGAATGGGTATTTTTAATAGATGGAACAATTATTACTTCAGTTTAAAAAATAAAGTTGACTTTTTATTTATTTTTCATGTATAAAGTTTTACTAAATGAAGCAGAGAAGACAAATATCATATGAACTCACTTATATGTGAAATCTTTAAAAAAATATATAAAACAGATAGGTGATTGCCAGAGGTGGTGATGAGAGGCTGGATGAAAGAGGTTAAGGTGGTCAAATGCATAAAATTCCAGTTATGAAATAAATAAGTCCTGGAGCTGTATATACAGCATGGTGATTATAGTTGATAGCAAAATATTATATATTTCAAAATTACTAAGACAGTAAATCTTAAAAGTTCTCATCAAAAGAGAAAAAAGCTTGTAACTGTGATATGTGGTGATGGATGTTAACTTAGACTTATTGTGATAATTTCAAAATATACACATATCTTGATTTATGTTATACAACTGAAATTAATACAATATTATATGTTTCAATGAAATAGCTCCATAAATAAAACAACAACAAAACTTTATACTTCTTCTTAGTCTATCCATCCATCCATCCATCTATTTATTCCACAAATAATTTTAAGTAACTTCCTCATATTAGGAATTCTGAAAGTATGTCTGTTGGGTCTTCACATGTCTAGATGGAATTAGAATTGCAAGAGATGTATTGAGGGAAAATGCCTGTGAAGGACAGCAGAGGGACAGTAATAGGAAGGAAAAGCTTTTAGCATGGTGCAATATGACATCTGTGCAAAGAGAGGAGGAATAAAGAGCCTCACCCTGTGAAGCTACTCTGAGAGATTCTCAACAATTTCCAATAAGAGCTTTAATAAAAAGATTTCCGACAGAGTCATGGAGGACAGAAATGAACTTATCCTGGTGTCCCCATTGTGCTGTCTTTGCCTGAAGGCTGCCTGAGAAAGTGTAGATGGCCTTAGCTTAAGTACTTGAGTCGGTCTTAAAAACTAGAAATTGTATGCTGTTGTGCAGTGGCTAAGTCATATCTGTCATATCTGACTCTTTGCAACCCGATGGACTGCAGAATCCAGGCTCCTCTGTCCTTCACTATCTCCCAGAGTTTGCTCAGATTCATGTCCACTGAGTCAGGGATGCTATCTAACTGTCTCATATTATGTCTCCCCCTTCACTTTTTGCCTTCATTTTTTTCCCAGCTTCAGAGTCTTTTCCAATGAATCAGTTCTTCACATCAAGTGGCAAAAGTAATGGAGCTTCAGCGTCAGGGCTTCCAATGAGCAATGAGGGTTGATTTCCTTTAGGATTGATTGGTTTGATCTCCTTGCAGTCCAAGGGACTTTCAAGTCTTCTCCGGCACCACAATTTGAAAGTATCAGTTCTTTTGTGTTCAGTATCCTTTGTGTTCGGAGAAGGCAATGGCATCCCACTCCAGTACTCTTGCCTGGAAAATCCTATGGACGGAGGAGCTTGGTAGGCTGCAGTCCATGGGGTAGCTAAGAGTCGGACACGACTGAGCGACTTCACTTTCACTTTTCACTTTCATGCATTGGAGAAGGAAATGGCAACCCACTCCAGTGTTCTTGCCTGGAGAATCCCCGGGATGGGGGAGCCTGGTGGGCTGCCATCTATGGGTCGCACAGAGTCGGACACGACTGCAGTGACTTAGTAGTAGTAGTAGTAGTATCCTTTGTGTTCCAACTTTCATATTCATACATGAGTACTGTAAAAACCACAGATTTGACTGTCTGGACCTTGGTCAGCGAAGTGATGTCTCTGCTTTTTAATATAGCATCTAACTTTGTAATAGCTTTTCTTCCAAGGAGTTAGCATCCTTTAATTTCATGGCTACCATCATCATCAGCAGTGCTTTTGGAGCCCAAGAAACTAAAACTTTATGGGTGCCCGCTAACTGAACTTCTTACTGCTGAAAGGCAAGTTCTTTTCTGAAAGGAGATTGAGCTGCACAACTTCATAACTACCACAGAGAGGAACTGGAGACAAAACATATCTAGATCTAATAAGGTATAGTGAAGTGAAGGTCGCTCAGTCGTGTCTGACTCTTTGCGACCCCATGGACTGAATAGTCCATGGCATTCTCCAGATCAGAATACTGGAGTGAGTAGCCTTTCCCTTCTCCAGGGGATCTTCCTAACCTAGGGATGGAACCTAGGTCTCCTGCATTGCAGGCAGATTCTTTACCAGCTGAGCCACAAAGGAAGCCTAAGAATACTGGAGTGGGCAGCCTATCCCTCCTCCAGTGGCTCTTCCTGACCCAGGAATCAAACTGGGGTCTCCTGCATTGCAGGTGGATTCTTTACCAACTGAGCTATCAGGGAAGCCCTAGCTGTTAAATAAGTGATTATTAAATACTAAATTCGATCCAGCCCTGAGTGCCTTGAGTGTCATTCTGAAGTTATATCTAAGTTTTTTCTCATTTTTTCATACTCTGCTCTCTGTCACTTCTCTGATTTTCATAATTTAATAATAACCTAACTTTTACAGTGTTATAAATTTAGACCTGGGTCATATCCCTGGGTTGGCAAGATTCCCTGAAGAAGGGAAAGGCTACCCACTCCATTATTCTGGCCTGGAGAATTCCATGGACTATTCAGTCCATGAGGTCGCAAAGAGTCGGGCAAGACTGAGCAACTTTCACTTCACTACACCTTATTAGATCTAGATCTGTTTTGTCTCCAATTTCTCTCTGCGTAATCATGAAGTTGTGCAGCTTCATCTCCTTTGAGAAAAGACCTTGCTTTTCAGCAGTAAGGAATTCAGTTAGCTGTCACCATACAGGCTTATTTTCTTGGACTCCAAAATCACTGCTAATAAGGTACAAGAGAGGACTTTCTTGTTGAGGAAAAATTTCTCTGTTGAGGAAGTGGCAGTTGTAAATAAGTTGAGTTTGCATGAGATGAGCATTAATACAAAAATGATACTGAAATGGACCCAAGTGTCCAACTGTGCTTAGGAAAATGAACTATCACGCCATTCTGTCAAAGCCCGTGAATAAATTTAATACGAATGAAGCATGAGAAAGAATTGTTATGAACTGACCAAGTAAAATGGGTAACACAACAATCATCTATTGATTCATGATAAAAATAAATTCAAAGGTCTATGTTTAGTTGTGTTATGATCACTGTTTAAGTGATCCCTAGTTCCTTTATTTCTCATTTGATTTTTGCTCTTCTCTTTATCATGAACATAATACATAGAATTCAAGAATTTCTTCATTCATTATACCTATAAAATATATTTTCCAGCTATGCTGAGACTCCTGAAAATTTCTAATGAGGCAAATGATGACAATTATATTTTACTCTATTTTACTGTATGATTACCTCTGATTTTTCCAAATGCTTGGTCAAATTGTCCCATAGAGAAAAATAAAAAAAAAAAAAGAAACTTCCTCTAAAGTCATTTGAGCAAATTCGTAGGTTATTTTTCAGTCTCAATCGATTTGGAAATGTATATGGCTCCTTTATATCCAATCTTGAACATTTATATGTCATTCCCTTCCCCAGACTTGGTAGATTCTCTAGACCCTTTGAACATTATATTAAATCAAACCTAATTTTGTACTCCTTTTATGAAATAAGCTGTAATTCCTTATCTCATTCAAAATTCCATTTGAATAAATTTCTTCTAAAATAATCTTTCTAATGGTGCTCATTCTCTGAAGCTAAATGTAAATAGAAATCCTTCAGGGCACAGCTCAAATGCTCCTCCACAGAGAATTTACTTTTCATTTTTGATGGGAAAGTGTTTGCCATTCTGACAATTGCATTTCATTTTTACTACATCTCTTTTAAAATGTGCCTTACATTCTAATGTAATAATTCATGTTAAAAACAATAATAGCTCTTAAGTACACAGAATACCTGCATTGTATATATATACACATTCTATAACAACTCCATGAGGAGGGGAGTATTACACTGATTTTATTAGTTCTAGATCAGAGGATTTGTCAATTTGCTTAGATCCCAAAATTGGTAAGTAGAAAAACCAATAATCAAACTCTGATCTTTTAGTAGCAAATTAACTTTCTATAATTATTTGATGAAAACTCTTTGAGAGTAAATTGATGTTTCTGTGGACTACTCAAACTTCCATTCTTCCAACTTTCAAACCTGCATTCAATAAAAATTAAATGAGTAAAGAAATGAATAAGATCCAACCTACACATATCATTTGAATATCTCTCTCACAGATAGCAGATAGCTGGATTTATTTCCTTCTTTTACCATACTCTGCTTGGTATTTGTCCATTATTTGCTTCTGTAAGTAGTCCTAGGTTATTTATGTATGTGTATTTTTTTGCCAGTAAAGTCTTTGTATCAAGGGCAAGAGGAAGCTTTTCATTATTGTTTATTAGGTAGTTTTGGCATCTATTCTGTTATTTCACAAAACAAGAGTGAAAGTATATGTGTATCATTATTCTCCCTTGGGGAAATAGAAGAATAGCCCTTGAAAGCTGAAAAACTAAGTATGTGTTCTGGAGGAAATTTATAACCAGAACTATAGTTCTGTCATTATAAATTTCCAAAATGTTTGTTAAATTTTCTAAAAAGAAACACCTTTATAACATCGAGGACTATTACTGGTAACATACTAAATTAATTTTTAATAAAATGCTTCTTTATCTTAAAATAAGAAATGCATTGTGAATTTTCATGAATGATTCTTATTGTTTGCTGATGAGAATCCTAGTGTTTGCAAATCTACTTAATAAATATATTCTTAGTAAAACACTTTTGAAATTAACTACATAAAATATCAGGAAAACTTATTTAACTATTTATACATATGGCATATGTATATGGGCTTCACTTGTAGCTCAGTTGGTAAAGAATCTACCTGCAGTGCAGGAGACTTGGGTTTGATCCCTGGGTTGGGAAGATCTCCTGGAGAAGTAAGTGGCAGCCCACTCCAGTATCCTTGCCTGCAAAATCTCATAGACAGAGGAGTCTGGTGGGCTGCAGTCCATGGGGTAGCAAAGAGTCGGGCATGACTCAGCGACTAACATTTACTTACTTATACATATAACAAGAGTCACTGCTTATAATTTAAATATGTGTGTGTGCATGCTAAGTCACCTCAGTCGTGTCCAGCTCTCTGTGACCCTATGGACGGCAACCTGACAGGCTGCTCTGTCCATAGAATTCTCCAGGCAAGAAGATTGAAATGGGTTGCCATGCCCTCCTCCAGGGGATCTTCCTAACCCAGGGATCAAACCTGTGTCTCCTGCAGCTCTTGTGTTGCAGGCAGATTCTTTACCACTGAACCACCAGGAAAGTTCTAAATTTATATAAATAAATTAATATACTTTATTTTATAATAATTTTGTTAGTTTGATTTGAGATGTAGCCAATGAAAGCAAAATGTGTTAATTTTATGAAGGGATTTTCAAAAGAGTGAAACTTCGTTGTTCTGCACATTCACTCTTTGTATTCTTTATATAGGTCAAGGAAAGATTTGTAAAAGTGAAAAAAGGTGGTTTAACATTTTATTCCAATAAAGGTATATTCTGACCATTTTTGAACAGTGAATCTTACAGAAAATTTCCAGATCTTTAAGTGACACACACCTAGAGTTTTGTTCACTTCCTAAAAAAAGCCCTTTTTTGTCCCCAAGTTGTTTAAAAGGTTTTAGATGGGGAGGTACCAGATGTCAGCTGTCTCAATTTTTTTTTTTTTTTAGCAGAACTATAATGGAGCACAGTTTAGTGATTACTACTAAGTGGGATTTAACCTTCAGGTCACTGATTCAATCCTGTAGTGTTACTGGCCTTTTGATAATATGAGATCCACTCTTGTGTACACACACAACACACACAGACACACACATCAGTTCCACAAGAAACAAGCAGTCAAGGCAATGCATTAATAGAATGCAAAAAATAATTTTCTTGAAATGAGTTGCAAAGGGTAAAAGTGAATGATAATCATTCTTCATATAAAAAAGTTAATGGGTGCAATAATGTAAAGTTTAATAGATTAAAAATACTTTAAGTGATCTTATGCAGAATAATATTCTTGATTTTGAATTCCCTTAATACTCTTCTATTAGGATTTAAGGGAGCTTGTTTCCAATGAGTCAGTGCTAACTCACCTTTGTTGTGGTCCAAAGCCAGAAAATAGTAGAGGAAATGTGGAGATTAAGTAAATACTGTTCTTTCTTGAGTAGGATAAACTATGATTATTTTAAAGAAATTTTTGAATGTGAATGGGATGGGATTTATGGCAACAAGAAGCCAGGCTACATATTCACACATGGTATATCAAGTGTTGTAGCAATTAAAGAGACTGTCAGTTGCAGAGTAAATTGCAAGACCCACAGTAATAATACTTAAGCCTAGAAGATCTAATCAGAAAGACTGTTGCTTATGTTTCAAAAAATAGTATCAGCTAGCAGAAAAAAAGAAGGAATAAAGACAAAAACAACAACCAGCAATAAGCATGATGAAGCAATGTATTGACCACTTAATTTGTACTAACAGCACCTCTTCTAAAAAAGTTATTATTTAAAACAGGTTTCAAGTCAAGGACATACATATTGTGCTTGTTTTGGACAATATGTCCAAAAGTCCTCCATTCTGGATAGAAACAGAGGCTTCCAGCGGTCAAATAATTGCTAAAGAAGGGCATACGGCCAGGAAATGGAAGAGTCCAAGGTGAGGTCCAGTCCAGGTACATCTGACACACACTCTTCATCACACCGCTATACAGAGACATTCATTAAAGATAAGCTAACGAAATGTGACTGCCAGTCTGTTTGGCATGTATCTGATGAGGATGCTGCAATGTTTTAGAAATGTCAATTTTGTAAAGAAAGAAAAAGAAAGGCTATGTTTCCAGGTAGAGTCCTCTTAACCTGAATGAACTAGTCAATCAGATATAAGCAACATTCAGCCTTTAATTTATCACTCAGTTTTTCATAGCATTGCTTGTAGGTCAATAATTTATATTCATGTTATGTTTGATCATGCATAAGTCTAGGATAGTCTCTCAGTAATTTACGTATGTATACCTTGTGTCTCTTACTCCATTTTACAGATTCTATGATTGTTTCTTTTTTTCCTCTCTCTCTCTCTCCTTTTCCTTGTATATGTTTGATATAAGTAATAATTGGAAAAAAAAATCCTAAATGAATCGTTGTGTCAGTCAGTCAGTTCAGTTGCTCAGTTGTGTCTGACTCTTTGCAACCCTATGAACTACAGCGTGCCAGGCTTCCCTGTCCATAAGCAACTCCTGGAGCTTACTCAAACACATGTCCATTAAGTCGGTGAACTCGTCCAACCATCTTTTCCTCTGTCGTCCCCTTCTCCTGCCTTCAATCTTTCCCATCATCAGGGTCTTTTCCAATGAGTCAATTCTTCGCATCAGGTGGCCAAAGTATTGGAGTTTCAGCTTCAGTCAATCCTTCCAATTAATATTCAGGACTGATTTTTTTTAGGATTGATTGGTTGGATCTCCTTGAAGTCCAAGGGACTCTCAAGAGTCTTCAACGCCACAGTTCCAAAGCATCAGTTCTTCAGCTCTCTATCTATATATTAATAATTTACTGCTGATTCTGATAGCACTAAAGTAAAACTGTTGCCATAGTTCGTGATTCAAAGTACAATCTTTTGGGGTAGATTTCAGTTCTTAGTAAATAAAATAAAGTAACCTTGCATTTTTTTTGCCTCAAAAATTCCAAAAAATTCTCCATTGTATTAATATTTGGGACAATCCAGTGAGATACACTGAGTCTTTTTTCATTAATATAAATAAATGATAGAGTAACTTTGTTAAATCTCAGAGAAACTTTTTTGCATTTACTGCATGATTCATTGCATAACTTTGAATCTTTTGCTTCATCTGAGTCAAGAATGGAGTCATATTTCAAACTGATATGGGAACAACTACAGAAGTTCAGGCAATGTTCACAAAAACAAACACAAAAATGATATAGAGCTATTAAGTCCTAGGGTTTTGGCCATGTACCAGATTGAATAATATGTTGCTCTTAAAGTTTTAGCCAGCTGGAATATCAAGTTGCCTTTAATTTATTTACAATATTTTATCAATTGATGTTGGATAACTTTCTCTTCTGCTAAACAAGCTACAGATTTTATTCCACAATAAGAGAAGTGGGCTGTGCTTAGTAGGTGGGTCATGTCCAACTTTTTGTGACCCATTGGACTGTAGTCCACCTGGCTCCTCTGTCCATGGGTACTCTCCAGGCAAGAATACTGGAGTGGGTTGCCATGCCTTCCTCAATGGAAGAGAAGTGTATACAAGGATAAAAAAAGGATGCATACTGGGTATTATGTTCAAAATTTTAGGATTTTTATGGTCCATTCTCCTATTCCCCATATTTTAAAATTATTGATATAGAACTTACTATTAAATTTTCTTCATAAAGGATTTTAAAGTTACAATATTTTTACAAGATTCTTAAAATACCATAGAGGACAAATTCTGGAAATTTTTGACATGTGACCACTAATGATAATTGTCACAAAATCTGTTAAGGTACTATATAAAACCCATGAGATGCTGGTCTCCTACTATACATCACAAGATATTGCAGCTTGAAATTCAGTATAACAGAAATCCATCTTAGATATGAATATGAGAAGGTATTTATAACTTATCCTATAATGTAAATTTTCTCATTTAATACTGCCCTTTAGCATGGATCAATAATATATAAAAATATCAAGATTTTTTTAAAACACAGACTTGATTATTCTTTATTATTTTTATACATATTTTTCCTTATAAAGAATTTGTGACATTATCTAGTTTAACAATTAAGTTAAAATAAGTTTGCCATCTATTATGTGCCAAGCTCTGTGGTGATTTTGGAGACACAAAGATAAGTAAGGCATGATTTTAAAATATCAATATTTTACTCTTGTTAAAATATAGATCATTTTTTAAAAGTTATGATAGAAGTTACACTAAACTTTTGGGTACATTAGTAAGCCTTATAAAAATTCTGAATAATCATTCATTATTCAGCAGGATAGTACTATAGCTAGTAGCCAACCATACAAAGATCATTGAATATATTTTGTTACATTATGGCTCAATGATGCATATCACAGGGGGAATAAATTCTTGACCATTACTGATTAAAAACAGAGAGAATGGTTCACATGCTAAAGCATGGGGTGTATCCCTTACAACAGTCATATTGCCTAATATTGGTCAACATTAAACATGTTTATTTTGTAAGTGTATAAAATTTATTTCTATAAAAAGTATCCCAATATCCATAATACTTCCTGTTGTGAGAATATTTGATTTAGTTTTGTTAATAATGAAATTAAACTTCATAAATATTGCCCAGATCAAATAAATTAAAGGAGTCTGACTGCTATTTTCATGTATGTAAGTATGTATATATATATATATATATATATATATATATGTACACACACACACATATTTACTGTAGTTTGGCTCCACATCTCATCTCCAAGATGTGTTATTTACATAGAAATTTTAATAAGCAGAGTTCTTTCTATACTTTTCAAATAAACATAGAAATTCTATCACAATTATTTCACATAGTTAGAATGTGAATCTTAACTCATACTAGGTTAAAATTTCTCAAGATTTCTGGCTATTTCTTTTGTGCAATTAAAAATAAAAGATCACGCAATCTCATAAGAAAATTACAAGAAAGGACAACTGGAAAATAGTTGTACTGCAATAGCATTGCTTTTTACAAATATTTACGTTTTCTGCTCTAAATTAGTAGCTGTATTTGTGTGTGTTAGTCGCTTAGCTGTGTCTGACTCTTTTTTTTTTTTTATATTGAAGTTAGTTGATTTACAATATTGTGTTAGTTTCAAGTGTACAGCAAAGTGATTCAGTTATACATATAAATGTATTTAATTTTTTCAAATTCTTTGGCTGCAATAGTACTTTATTTATTTATTTATTTTAATTTTATTTTATTTTTAAACTTTACAGTTGTGTCTGACTCATGGACTATAGCCCACCAGTCTCCTCTGTCTATGGGATTTCCTAAAAGAAAGAATATTGGAGTGCGCTGTCATTCCCTTCTCCACGAGATCTTCCTAACCCAGGGACTGAACCCAGGTCTCCTGCATTGTGGGCAGACTCTACCATCTGAGCCACTAGGGGAGCAAAACATAGTGGCTATAAGCACTCAAATATTGTTAATGCAGCATCACTGACAAATATGAAAATTTAAGATTTCTAAGTAGCAATGAGTCATCATTTCTAAGGCACATCAGAAATATTCACTGTATTGTTGCTTTGCTATATGGCTTATATAACTTTGACTTCTTAGAAGAGCCATTCATGATGATAAAAGATGCTGTTCAAAAATTTGAAACTTCAAAAATATAAACTGTTAGCACTAAATAACTACACAAGAAAGACATTAAATTGAACGTAAAGAAAAGGATAATTTCCACTATTATTTATTTACTAAATTTTTTTCTTAGTTTCTGTTGCTTAGTCAGTAAAACAAGGATTTCATGTTAGATATATTCAAATGAATTCACTTCTAATATCCTATTTGGACAGAGTCAAGTATTCCTTAGATAATGGATTAAGCTTCAACCATCAATTAATACTACCAATATTCCAAACAGTCTGCCTAATGTAAGTTTTGGAGAAGGAAATGACAACCCACTTCAGTATTCTTGCCTGGAGAATCCTATGGAGAGAGGAGCCTGGCAGGCTGCTGCCCAGGGGGTTGCAAGAGGCAGACACCACTTAGCGACTAAACCACCACCAAAAATAAGTCCAGTGGTTTAGTAAATGACAAATTAAGACTAAAAATTTTCACAGACGATTGGGTGTCACTCTGAAAATGGAATTGAAAAAAATCACTAGTTCCTAGGAGATAAAATTGTGGAAATATTCAATTATTTATTAAAAGCCTTGAACAGAAGTCAAGAAATTTTGGACAGACTTCAGTTATATAACAGTTCCAGATTTCCTCTCCAAATGCTCTGAAGTTTAAATTAAAAAAAAAATCCCTCCTTTCTGCTAATATTATATAATTGCATTAATATAAATCTGTAACTACTATTACAAACTACTATTTGTAACTAATAGCAGGTGTACCATATAATGTGTTATTTCATTTACTTAAAGTTGTGTATATTTTGACTTTCAGCTCAGTTAATGTGATTAAAAAAAATCTGTTGTAGAATTTCAATAGTTACACACCAGCTTTATATCGATCAGTGCTCTCACCATGTAGTATATGAAACATTTATGATCCATTAAGTTGGTAACAGATATCATAAAATATATTTTTGAAAATCTAACACTTCATGATTGGAAAATGTGATGAAAACCCTTAAAATGTGAGTAAACACCACATGGTCAGGTTGAGGTAAGCTTTCATTTTGATTGTCTGCCCTGGTGACTCAACTGGTAAAGAATCTTCCTTCCAATGCAGGAGGATGGAAGAGACATGGGTTCAAACCCTGGGTCAGGAACATATCCTGGAGAAGGAAATGGCAACCCACTCCAGTATTCCCACCTGGAAAATTCCATGGACAGAGGAGCCTGGCTGGCTATAGTTCATGTGATCGCAAAAAGTTGGACATGACTAAGCACACAGCCTTTCATCTTGATTAAAGAATGTATCACAGAATCTAGGTGAAGATAATGAGATAGAAAGAGATGCATATAGAATGCATTCATAACATAAAGCATAATGATAAGTTTATTTTTTTTAATATTTAAAAAATTTTAAAATATATTTTAGATATTTTAAACTACTTTTAGAATATCACTATAGATATAAGTGATTTCTATATAATATTATTAGCCATTTTTTCTGATACAGTCAATAAAATATCTCATATCAAATCTATGCTTTTTGATATATGGAAAATAGACTGAACACTATATTTTACTGTGCAGCAGAATAACTGAAGAAGGAATGGGATGGACATGAGTTTACAAGTTTCCTAGAGTTTTGTATAAACCATTGTTGTCAGTATAAAAAGAACTCTAGGCTTAAATGGATGAACCAATAGCAAAGAAGGAAAGAAAAAGAGGAAAATGAGCTTAGCATTATGCCCAACCTTGATGTATTAACATTTTTCTTAATCCTCACAAGAGCTGAATGGTCAGAAGTTTATACTTTTCTTTGATCATCTACTTCTACAGTGTTTGCCACTACACAAATTTTTATACTCTGTAAAGTGGAATTCAAGGGCAATGACTAAAGAAGACTGTTAGTAAGAAACATATATATTTATACAGTCCATGGGGTGGCAAAGAGTTAGACACAACTGAGCGACTGAACAAACATGCATATTTGTATGTATACATATATATATGCCACCCCATGGACTGTAGTCAACAAAGATCATCTGTCCACGCAATTTTCCAAGCAAGAATACTGGAACAGGTTGCAATTTCCTCCTCCAGGGCATCTTCCAGACCCAAGGAAAGAATCTGTGTCTCCTGCATCTCTGGCATGTATATATCACTTTTATTAAACTGGGATTATTGAATAGGACTATAGCATATGTTGTTAGTAGTTTACCCATATGTATTTATATTATAGCATGTCAGGTAGTGTTTCACTGTTTTGTTTTTCTTCCCAACGTGCAGACCATTTCACTTCGCAGTGAAGATCTAGGCAGCTCTTGAGTCTTGTTTTCCAAAAAGATTTTACGTCATGGAATTTAACAATCTTCTTTCTAAATGTCCATGACATTTTATGAATGAAAATGTTTTATCATGTGTAGCTGCAGAATGAAGACCATAATATGATATTCATTACACTGACACTATCTTACTGAAGAAACCATGCTTTAAAATTTCAAGCCTTTGGTGCAATCAGACTCTGACATTCAGCACTATATTCTCAAATTATTTAAATTTATCCAATCTGACCTACACAGAGATACTCCTTCCTATCTCAGTATTCATTTTGGACTAGCATGAATTGGATGGAATTCAGGTGAACGAGAAACATTATATAAGAAATTTCCATTGGTAATATTGGTTGGAGAAACTCTGTTCATTGCTCAGTCGTGTTTGACTCTGCAACTCCATGGACTGTAGCCTGCCAGGTTCATTTGTCTGAATATTGGAGTCAGTAGCTATTCTTTTTTCCAGAGGATCTTCCCAACCTCCCACATAGCAGGCAGATTCTTTATCATCTGAGCCATCAGGGAAGAGAGACTCTGGAATATATTAAATATATATATATAGTATATGTTATGTGTATATACATATATCTAAATACCCACCCTTTATAAACATTATAGTACAAGTTATAATGTATTGGGAAAATCTGCTTAAGGGAAACCCATATGCAAATTTTAATGAAAATCAAAAGGATTGATCAAGTGTACTCTCAGTTTAAGAAAATATTTGATACCTGTCTAGGAACTCAGGGGGAATTTTTACCTTAAAAAAAAAAGAGAAAACTTTGTTTAAAGCAGTAGTGTATATATTAAGCTGAGAAAAGCAAACCTAACATTGAATCTAAGATTAAGAAAATGTGTATTTACGGTGAAACTAATTGTGGTAATGGGCATCAAAAGAAAAATAAACCAAGGGATTGAAAACATTTTTTATCCAAAATGAAGTACCTGAAACAACCAAACAAACATGAGGAAAGTGTGTCCCAAATTCTATTTTTTGAAATAATAGTTTCAAGTTATATAGCAGTATTTAGGGGACAATCTCAGATGACCATTATATCTACTACTGTGAGAAAGAATCCCTTAGAAGAAATGGAGTAGCCATAATAGTCAACAAAAGAGTCCAAAAGGCAGTACTTGGAGGCAATCTCAAAAACAACAGAATGATCTCTGTTTGTCTCCAAAGGAAACCATTCAGTATCACAGTAATTCAAGTCTATGCCCCGACGAGTAATGCTGAAGAAGCTGAAGTTGAATGGTTCTATGAAGACATACAAGACCTTTTAGAACTAACACCCAAAAAAGATGTCCTCTTCATTATGGAGGACTGAAATGGAAAAGTAGAAGTCAAGAGCTACCTGAAGTAACAGGCAAATTTGGCCTTGGAATACAAAACGAAGCAGGTCGAAGGCTAACAGAGTTTTGCCAAGAGAACGTGCTGGTCATAGCAAACATGCTCTTCCAACAACACAAGAGAAAACTCTACACATGGACCTCACCAGATGGTAAATATCGAAATCAGATTGATTATGCTCTTTGTAGCCAAAGATGGAGAAGCTCTATACAGTCAGCAAAAACAAGACCAGGAACTGACTGTGGCTCATGAACTCTTTATTGCCAAATTCAGACTTATAGAAAGTAGGGAAAACCACTAGACCATTCAGGTATGACCTAAATCAGATCCCTTAGGATTATACAGTGGAAGTGACAAATAGATTAAAGGGATTAGATCTGATAGAGTGACCAAAGATCTATGGGTAGAGGCTCCTGACATTGTACAACAGGAAGTGATTAAGACCATCCCCAAGAAAAATAAATGCAAAAGGCAAAATGGTTGTCTAAGGAGGCCTTACAAATAGCTGAGAAAAGAAGAGAAGCTAAAGGCAAAGGAGAAAAAGAAAGATATACCAATTTGAATTCAGAGTTCCAAAGAGTAGCAAGGAAAGATAAGAAAGCCTTCCTTAGTGATCAATGCAAAGAAATAGAGAAAAACAATAGAATGGGAAAGACTAGAGATCTCTTCAAGAAAATTAGAGATACTAAGGGAACATTTCAGGCAAAGATGGGCCCAATAAAGGACAGAAATGGTTTGGCCCAATCAAAAGCAGAATATATTAAGAAGACATGGCAAGAATACAGAGAAGAACTATACAAAAAAAGATCTTCATGACCAGATAATCATGATGGTGTGATCACTCACCTAGAGCCAGACATCCTGGAGTGTGAAGTCAAGTGGGCCTAGGAAGCATCACTATGAACAAAGCTAGTGGAGGTGATGGAATTCCAGTTGAGCTATTTGAAATCCTAAAAGATGATGCTGTGAAAGTGCTTCACTCAATATGCCAGCAAATTTGGAAACCTCAGCAGTGGCCACAGGACTGGAAAACGTCACTTTTACTTCTAATCCCAACGAAAGGCAATGCCAACAAATGTTCAAACTACCACACAATTGTATTCATCTCATATGCTAAAAAAGTAATACTCAAAATTCTCCAAGCCAGGCTTCAACAGTACATGAACCTTGAACTTCCAGATGTTCAAACTGGATTTAGAAAAGGCAGAGGAACCAGAGATCAAATTGCCAACATCCATTGGATCATCGAAAAAGCAAGAGAGTTCCAGAAAAATATCTACTTTTGCTTTATTGACTATGCCAAAGCCTTTGACTGCATGGATCACAACAAACTGTGGAAAATTCTTAAAGAGATAGAAATATCAGAACACCTGACCTGTCTCCTGAGAAATCTGTATGCAGGTCAAGAAGCAACAGATAGGCTGGACATGGAACAACAGACTGATTCCAAATCGGGAAATGAGTACATCAAGACTGTATATTGTCACCCTGTTATTTAACTTATATGCAGAGTCAGTTCAGTTCAGTTCAGTCGCTCAGTCGTATCTGACTCTTCGCGACCCATGAATCGCAGCACGCCAGGCCTCCCTGTCCATCACCAACTCCCGGAGTTCACTCAGACTCATGTCCATCAAGTCAGTGATGCCATCCAGCCATCTCATTCTCTGTCGTCCCCTTCTCCTCCTGCCCCCAGTCCCTCCCAGCATCAGAGTCTTTTCCAATGAGTCAACTCTTCGCATGAGGTGGCCAAAGTACTGGAGTTTCAGCTTCAGCATCATTCCCTCCAAAGAAATCCCAGGGCTGATCTCCTTTAGAATGAATGGACTTGTTGGATCTCCTTGCAGTCCAAGGGACTCTCAAGATTCTTCTCCAATACCACAGTTTAAAAGCATCAATTCTTCATCGCTCAGCCTTCTTCACAGTCCATCTCTCACATCCATATATGCAGAGTACATCATAAGAAACGTTGGCTGGATGAAATACAAGCTGAAATCAAGATTGCTTGGAGAAATATCAATAATCTCAGATATGCAGATGACACCACCTTTATGGCAGAAAGTGAAAAAGAACTAAAAGGCCTCTTGATGAAAGTGAAAGAGGAGATTGAAAATGTTGGCTTAAAACTCAACATTCAAAAAACTAAGGTCATGGCATCCAGTCTCATCACTTCATTGCAAATAGATGGGAAAACAATGGAAACAGTGAGAGACTTTTTTTTTTTTTTTCTTGGTGTGTGTAGGCAGCAGGCTCCAAAATCACTGCAGATGGTGACTGCAGCCATGAAATTAAAAGACGTTTGCTCCTTCCAAGAAAAGCTATGACCAACCTAGACAGCATGTTAAAAAGCAGAGATAATACTTTGCCAATAAAGATGTCTAGTCAAATATTTGTTTTTTCCAGTAGTCATGTATGGATGTGAGAGTTGGGCTACATAGAAAGCTGATCACTGAAGAATTGATGCTTTTGAACTGTGGTGTTGGCGAAAACTCTTGAGATTCCCTTGGATTGCAAGGAGATCTAACCAGTCCATTCTAAAGGAGAATAGTGCTAAGTGTTCATTGGAAGGACTGATGTTGAAGCTGAAACTCCAATGCTTTGGCCACGTGATGTGAAGAACTGACCATTTGAAAAGATCCGGATGCTGAGGAAGATTGAAGGCAGGAGGAGAAGGGGACGACAGAGGATGAGATGGTTGGATGGCATCACCAACGTGACAGACATGAGTTAGAATAGGTTCCTGGGAGTTGGTGATGGACAGGGAAGTCTGGTGTGCTGCAGTCCATGGGGTCACAAAGTTGGACACGACTGAGTAACTGAACTGAACTGAATGTTGCATTAGAAGAGGTTGAATAGTTTCCTTTTGCAGTACTTATGAGAACATGCCAATGTGTTGTGGAATTCAAGAATGTATGTGTGAATTTTCAGTGGTTAAATCATGTCTGACTCTTTGCAACTCAGTGGACTTCAGCCCACCAGGCTCCTCAGTCTATGAGACTTTCCAGGGAAGAATACTGGAGAGGTTTGTCATTTCTTCCCCTAGGGGATTTTCCCAACCCAGACATCTAACCCGTGTCTCCTGCATCTCCTGCGTTGGCAGGCTGATTGTTTACCACTGTGGCACCTGGGAAACCCAAAATTCAAGAGCAAAACATATCTATAATTTTTAAAAATATTTAGATCAACAACTTTTGTACAGTGAGCTTTGTGTAGTCATCAATCTACAAAAATCATTTTGAAACAGTGTTTATAATATCACATGCAAATACAGAGGTAATTATTCTTAATGGAATTATTAAAAATATAGCTAAGTTAACAGTACATGTAAGAGTCATTTGTGATATGCACATAAGTTTTCTCTCACAATTGCCTTCTGGATAGCAATAAATAAAATATTTGCTTTTACAAGTTTCAAGAATGCTGATACTGCCTTTTCTTTAATGTCTGACTGTTATACAGAGAAAGTGTTAAAGCTGCCAATGTGTGTTGCATTTCTTTAATGACACATGGATGTTTTATATATATATATATATATATATATGATAAAAAATTAAAAATAAATGTTAACTATATTCTTGTTATCCCTTTGTTAATTTTTTGGATTGTTTTTGCTGTACAGTGTTGTGTTAGTTTCTGCTATGCAGCAAAGTGAATCAGTTACATGTATATATTATGTTCACTCTTTTTTGGATTTCCTTCCAATTTAGGGGACCACAGAGCAATGAGTAGAATTCCCTGTACTATGAAGTAAGTTCTCATTAATTATCTATTCTATACATAGTAGTGTATATATGTCAATCAGTCTCTCAATTAATCTCATCTCTTTTTCCCACCTTAAGCAACCATAAGTTTGTTCTCCACATCTGTGATTCTATTTCTGCTTTCCAAATAAGTTCATCTGTACCATTTTTATAATTTCACACATAAGTGATATGGAATTCACTCCATATGACAATCTCTAGGTTCATCCACATTTCTGCAAATGGAACTATTTTGTTCCCTTTTATGGCTGAGTAATATTCCATTGTATATGTGAGCCACATCTTCATCCATTCCTGTGTCAATGGACATTTAGATTGCTGTTGTAAATAGTGCTGCAGTGAAAACTGGGTGCATACATCCTTTCTAATTCTGGGTTTCTCTGCATATATGCCTAGGAATAGAATTCTTGGGTCAGATGGTAGCTCTATTTTTAGATTTTTAAGGAATCTCCATACTGTTCTCCATAGTGGCTGTGTCAATTTACATTACCACCAACAGCATAGGAAGGTTTCCTTCTTTCCACACCATCTCCAGCATTCATTGCTTGCAGATTTTTTTTGATGATAGCTCTCTTCTCTCACATTCACCAAATATTGTTATGATTCTTCGTGTATCTGATAAAAAGAGAAATTGCTTTCAGTCACAACCATTAAAAACCATTCTGAGGTTTTAATTGACTGAACCACCCTTCAGGGGTATCTATCTTCAGGTAATGTCACATACAGATGAGATTAAATTGAAATTACCTGAGCCAATGGCCATGGACAAGGGAATGCAATCATCTTCACCGTTTTACCCAAACCTCAGGCTACCACCTGATGGTTGAAATAAAAGATAACTGCTGCAGAGAAAAGTGAAGCCCTGGTACAGGATCAGAAAAATATAAGGTAATGATTCTGATTATGAGAAATTTAATTTTCTTTAAAAGAAGTTGCATAGAATCTAACCTGTGGTGATATTTAAATGTCTATTCCAATGTTGATGTTGGATTCCTTCAAGCTTCAAATTAAGCTCAATATATTTGTTTCAGGCTAGAAAATTCTGTGTAGTCCCAGTTCTAGAAGTTATAATACCCTTTCTTCTGCCCACTTATAAGTGTTATATCTCCCACTGAGTCCTCTCCAAATTTTAGGGAATGACATAAAATATATATTTTCCATGGAGTACCTACATTCATGTACTTCACATGCCATAAAAGAACAGTTACAGTCCGCTATTCAAAAGCACTTCCATTTTGAATATTAAGTGTTAAAAATTAACACTCCATTTTAACTCAAGTAAATAAATAGATGAATATAAAATATTTTGATTTTTCAATTACTGATAGTCACTGTAAATATGCAAGACTTAAGAGAATTATGCACTTTTCAATATAGAATTTTTTTAAAAAGATCAACTTAAGTTCTGGGTAGATGTGGCACTATTACATGTTAAATAAAATACAGCAGACTATCTGGACCTGCTTATTTACTTCCTGCTTTCCCACAGGAATATTTTGAGTGCAAAATTTTCAAATTATAAAAATTCAACTTAAAATTAAATAGGAATAGTGAGGAAAATGAATATTTAGACAGATATATATATATATATATATATATATATATATATATATATATCCATGCAATGGTAGAATTATTTTATTCCCCATTTACTAAATATAAAGAGACTCATCAAACACTGCCTTTGCCCTCTGTTCTGAAAAATTCCTATTCATCAATCAGAATTAACTCAGCCATTATTTCTCCCTAATTCCTTTCCTGAACCACTCAGCCAGAATCAATCATGCACTGCCTTAATGCCTCTGCACTTTATGCCCATTTCTTTTATTAAATTTATTTCACCTTATTTTAAATACTTGTTTGCATATCTGCAACCCATTAGATCATGCCTTACAAACTTCCTCTGTAAAGTCAGATGGCAAATATTTTTGGTTTTCATGTCCATACAGTCTAAGTTGCAGCTACTTAAATCTGCTATTGTAGCACAAAAGCATCCACAAACTATAAGTAAGGAATGGTGTGTATATTTTCCATCAATATTTTCTTTGCATGATGAGGTGACAGACTGGATTTGGCCACAAACTGTAGTCCCAGTTCCTTAAAGGTAGAGTTAGATTTTTCCATGCTTTCATCTTTATTTTGCAGCTGCAAGCACAATGCTGAATATGCAAAGGAGGATTGATAAAAGTATTTTTAATTATAATTCAGTTGAATCAAATTATAGCAACTCAAGTTCCAATGATTTCCAGCCCTAAGAAGTCTGGTGCTTAAAAGCTGAGCTGTGTACTGTCCAATATGTAACTACTAGTGATGTGTGGCTGTTTAATCTTAAATTAATTAAAATCAAACAAATTAAAAATTCAGTGCCTCAGACACATTAACCACATTCCAAGGGCTCAATATCTATATGCAGTTAATACTTACCATATTTAAATAGCACAGACATAGAACATAACTATCAACACAGAAAGCTCTATAGAACAATCCTGGCTTGGAGGATGTGAATATGAAGATGAAGAGAGAGCCTCAAAGAATCCTGGTCTTTCAGTATAGCTCAAATACACTGTCGTGACAGTATTTTCAAAAGTTGAAATTGCAGTGTGAACGATAAATAAAAGGGTGTGAATTTACTGATTAACTAGGTAGTTAGACACAAGCATTATATTATTTAAGGCAGATTCAGTAGACCTTTGGGTGTATATGAACTTGTACATGTGTGTGCAAAAGCAAAACTCAACATTCACAATAGATGTTATGGAATTAAAAAAAATGATTCCTATCACTGAAGCCATAGATGAGAAAAGTGGATTATACAAAAGACAAGCATCTTTTATACAGAGAGAAGAGGGTAATGTTAGGTTCTCATTAACTCAAGAAGTAGAACAAGTTTGACAATGTCAAAGTGAGAAAAGTGAAAAATATAAACCACCAAATGCATTTAAAATGGAAAGGCAGAAAAGAAGACAATTCTCATTTAATGGATTCTCAATTCTCAGTAAAGAACAGGGCAAGTTTATTTTTTCTGCTGAAGGAGTCATTTAGGATCATGAGGTTGCAAGTTCAAATTCAAGCTTCGACTATCATTCATTGTAGAAGCCTGACATTACTCTATCATTCTCATCTTCAGTTTACTCTCTGTACAGTGATAATAATAAAGCCTCTTCAGCAGACTATCCAGAGGATGAAACGAGGTGATATTTGTAGAGGGCTTAGTAGATTGTTCAACACATTGAGTACTAGGAAATTTTAGAGACTTTATACTGAGATCGAGCACAGTTCGGTGGGATAAGGAATTTGAGGAGAGTGGGGAAGGTATACAACTGTTCTGTAAAGAATAAGAGAGGTAGTTGAGTAGGAGAACATGAAATAAATGCTCCAAAGATATTAAGGCTCAGAAAAGATGAATTTAAAGCTAGGAAACAATGAATTTCTTCTAATGGTAGTATTCAAGATTATGTGTTTATTTTGTGCTGGCTGCATCAGGATGTCAAATACGGGAGGAAAGAATACAAGAAAAAGAAATCCAAAGAAAATTTCTGTGGACTAATAGTGATTGAGAAACAATGAAAAAGGACTTGAGAAATATGTAAGGAAGTGACCAAAGCAACCAGGATTAATAAAGACCAAATGAAAGCCAGAAAGAAGTCATAAAAAGGATAAAGTAGAGAAGTCAGGTCAAGAAATTCCTGCTAATGCCAAAGATACACTGGGCTAGGAGTAACACATGAAGCAAGGAGAAAAATGAAAGATTTTCATCACCAACTGTGATGCTAAAATTTACATTTTTAAAAGTAAGATAGGTTAAGAGAAAAATCCTTAACTGTTGTTAAGGGTGATGATAAGAATCGAGGTAATAGGAAAGACCATAAAGCCAGGTACCAAAGAATTTTAAGCAAACATTAAGTGACATTCTGACTGGTAGAAAACTGGCCAGGAATGGTGAAAATTTGAAATTAAGTATTATTTTAACCTCAAAGGATGTTTATTATATTGCTGAAATTTTTATCTTTGAAAATGTTTCAAATAAATTTGTTTTGAAATACATATTTTATGTTTGAATGTTTTAAACTTCATGAAATATTATTTGTGTTTATTATGTTTATATTTATGTTTTATGAAGTGTTCTTCAATAAGAATGACAATATTGCTGAAATGTTGCTAATGTGAAAAAGGAGTGTAGATGAAGTGGTAAAATGTGAGTAAAACAGAAGTACTTTCTGATTTTTTAATGTATATAGGGAATCAAAAATTGTTAGCTTTCCTAGATTTTTGAAGCCTACACAGTACGGAGGTCCAAGAAAGAGTCCTTTCTATTTCAAAGTGTAAACATACAAATATTAGTTCCTCTTAACACTCAGTAATAGAAAATAAACCAATACACTAAATATTTTAAATCTGGACTACAGATCCAAGCATCTTTAGCTACATTACATAAGCATCTTTAGCTACATTACATAAACATCTTCATAATGTATATATTTTTTTCTCTTTCAGAGGCAAGAAGCAATGGGCAATGAGAGGAGAAAATCTGTGCAGTATACTGCCTTGGAATTATTTTCAGAAGTGTCAAAGTCTATTTTTTTCTTTAAGTGACACTTGTAACCTCTTTCAGTCCCAGTGGTAAAACTACATGGTCTCACAGAAACATGCTTGCCAGAGAAGTACGGAGACTTGTGACACAGTTCACACCTGTTTACACATCTTGTCATCTCACAGAGTTGCTTTCAGTTGCCTCCTCTTGTAAATTTTTAGTTTAAACTGCTGACTCGCATTTTCAACAAGAGTGTACTTTTATTTTGGAACTTGATTACCATTTCTAAATTAACTGCATCTTCCGCAGTTAAAAAAAAGTTTCTGTCAGTTTTTATAACTGAGTTCTTATGACAGGAGAGTTCCCACTATGTGGCCATGTAATCAGTCAGTTATGTTCCCTACTGTGTCTTAGTTATAACTGAGAATAGCGTTTGATGTTCAAACAATCACTTTTACAAGTTTAAGGAGTCCTTTAGTAATCTTTGGTATGGCTAATGCAACAGACTGGTTCCAAATAGGAAAAGGAGTACGTCAAGGTTGTCTATTGTCACCCTGCTTATTTAACTTATATACAGAGTACATCATGAGAAACACTGGGCTGGAAGAAGCACAAGCTAGAAGCAAGATTGCAGGGAGAAATATCGATAACCTCAGATATGTAGATGACACCCCTCTTATGGCAGAAAGTGAAGAGGAACTAAAAAGCCTCTTGATGAAAGTGAAAGAGGAGAGTGAAAAAGTTGGCTTAAAGCTCAACATTCAGAAAACAAAGATCATGGCATCCGGTCCCATCACTTCATGGCAAATAGATGGGGAAACAGTGGAAACAGTGTCAGACTTTATTTTGGGGGGCTTCAAAATCACTGTAGATGGTGACTGCAGCCATGAAGTTAAAAGACGCTTACTTCTTGGAAGGAAAGTTATGACCAACCTACATAGCATATTTAAAAGCAGAAACATTACTTTGCCAACAAAGGTCCATCTGGTCAAGGCTATGGTTTTTCCAGTGGTCACGTATGGATGTGAAAGTTGGACCGTGAAGAAAGCTGAGAGCCAAAGAATTGATGCTTTTGAACTGTGGTGTTGGAGAAGACTCTTGAGAGTCCCTTGGACTGTAAGGAGATCCAACCAATCCATTCTAAAGGAGATCAGTCCTGGGTGTTCTCTGGAAGTAATGATGCTAAAGCTGAAACTCCAGTACTTTGGCCACCTCATGTGAAGAGTTGACTCATTGGAAAAGACTCTGATGCTGGGAGGGATTGGGCGCAGGAGAAGTGGACGACAGAGGATGAGATGGCTGGATGGTATCACCGACTCGATGGATGTGAGTTTGAGTGAACTCCGGGAGTTGGTGATGGACAGGGAGTCCTGGCGTGCTGTAATTCATGGGGTCGCAAAGAGTTGGACACGACTGAGTGACTGAACTGAACTGAACTGAAGTGAATGCAATTGAAGTTATTTATTTTCTCCCTGCCAGTTCTGCAGTGATCGGGGCCCTGCTCTCAATTTCTGAAACTATTCTTCTCTCAGGCTTCAGTAATAATAATAATAAAAGGAAAATAAAATTGTGGAGACTTTTGCTTCTCTTTTTTCCCAGTGTATCAATTAGAACACCTCAGTAGCAAAATAATAATAAAGATTCCAAATTGAGGCTTTTACATAATAAATGTTTTCAATTTATAGAGGAATAGCCTGACATTTGATGCTTATATAATATGAAGTGTAGATTGAGGATTTCTTTTTTGGGGTCATATGACTATTCAATTGTTTTAGTATCATTTTTGAAGACTATCCTTTATCCATTCAATTGCTTTTGAACTTTTGTCAAAAATCAAATGACTATCTACATGTAAATCTATTTTTAGAATCTCTTCCATTTACTTGTCTGTCACTGTGCTTCAATATTATAGTTTTATAAGTGCTAAAATTGGGTAATGTAAATCCTTCTAACCTTGGTCCCTTTTTTCAAAGTTGTTGGGCTATTTCAGATAATTTTCATTTCTATACAGATTTCAGAATCAGCTTGCCAATTTTTACAAACAAAGCCTTGTAGAATTTTGTGATCACATTTAATGTATAAATCTATTCAGGAATTATTTCAATAGAGAAAGTAAGATTTTAAGCTCTCATATAACCTCATGTTCATAAATAGCAAACAAAAAATTTGACATCTTATGTTAGACTAAATTGGAACATTTTACTGATTAATAATAATCACTGACTCTTATTGAATAGGCACAGTGCACCAAACATTGTAATGTTGGATATGTCATAATTAAACATTTACTTGCTAAGAGAGTAGATCTTAAATGTTCCCAACACACACAAACACACACAAATGGTAACTCTGTGACAAGAGGAGGTGATAGGTAATACTATGATAGTAATCATTTTGTAACAGATTAATCAACACATAGTTGTACACCTTAAACTTATACAATATCATATTTTAATTAAATCTCAATAAAACTGGAAAAATAATTTAAAAACATGTACTAACTGATGAGCATCTAAATTGTTTTCATTGTTTTGTTCTAATACAAAATATAAACACTTTTGTATAAATATGTTTAGGCATAAATACTAAAGTTAGATCAAAGGATCAATCCAAGAAGAAGATATAACAATTATAAATATATATGCACCCAACACGGGAGCACCGCAGTATGTAAGACAAATGCTAACAAGTATGAAAGAAGAAATTAACAATAACACAATAATAGTGGGAGACTTTAATACCCCACTCACACCTATGGATAGATCAACTAAACAGAAAATTAACAAGGAAACACAAACTTTAAACGATACAATAGACCAGTTAGACCTAATTGATATCTATAGGACATTTCATCCCAAAACAATGAATTTCACCTTCTTCTCAAGCGCACATGGAACCTTCTCCAGGATAGATCACATCCTGGGCCATAAAGCTAGCCTTGGTAAATTCAAAAAAATAGAAATCATTCCAAGCATCTTTTCTGACCACAATGCAGTAAGATTAGATCTCAATTACAGGAGAAAAACTATTAAAAAATCCAACATATGGAGGCTGAACAACACGCTGCTGAATAACCAACAAATCACAGAAGAAATCAAAAAAGAAATCAAAATTTGCATAGAAACGAATGAAAATGAAAACACAACAACCCAAAACCTGTGGGACACGGTAAAAGCAGTCCTAAGGGGAAAGTTCATAGCAATACAGGCACACCTCAAGAAACAAGAAAAAAGTCAAATAAATAACCTAACTCTACACCTAAAGCAACTAGAAAAGGAAGAAATGAAGAACCCCAGGGTTAGTAGAAGGAAAGAAATCTTAAAAATTAGAGCAGAAATAAATGCAAAAGAAACAAAAGAGACCATAGCAAAAATCAACAAAACCAAAAGCTGGTTCTTTGAAAGGATAAATAAAATTGACAAACCATTAGCCAGACTCATCAAGAAACAAAGGGAGAAAAATCAAATCAATAAAATTAGAAATGAAAATGGAGAGATCACAACAGACAACACAGAAATACAAAGGATCATAAGAGACTACTATCAACAATTATATGCCAATAAAATGGACAACGAGGAAGAAATGGACAAATTCTTAGAAAAGTACAACTTTCCAAAACTCGATCAGGAAGAAATAGAAAATCTTAACAGACCCATCACAAGCACGGAAATTGAAACTGTAATAAAAAATCTTCCAGCAAACAAAAGCCCAGGTCCAGACGGCTTCACAGCTGAATTCTACCAAAAATTTAGAGAAGAGCTAACACCTATCCTGCTCAAACTCTTCCAGAAAATTGCAGAGGATGGTAAACTTCCCAACTCATTCTATGAGGCCACCATCACCCTAATACCAAAACCTGACAAAGATGCCACAAAAAAAGAAAACTACAGGCCAATATCACTGATGAACATAGATGCAAAAATCCTTAACAAAATTCTAGCAATCAGAATCCAACAACACATTAAAAAGATCATACACCATGACCAAGTGGGCTTTATCCCAGGGATGCAAGGATTCTTCAATATCCGCAAATCAATCAATGTAATACACCACATTAACAAATTGAAAAATAAAAACCATATGATTATCTCAATAGATGCAGAGAAAGCCTTTGACAAAATTCAACATCCATTTATGATAAAAACTCTCCAGAAAGCAGGAATAGAAGGAACATACCTCAACATAATCAAAGCTATATATGACAAACCCACAGCAAACATTATCCTCAATGGTGAAAAATTGAAAGCATTTCCTCTGAAGTCAGGAACAAGACAAGGGTGCCCACTTTCACCATTACTATTCAACATAGTTTTGGAAGTTTTGGCCACAGCAATCAGAGCATAAAAAGAAATAAAAGGAATCCAAATTGGAAAAGAAGAAGTAAAGCTCTCACTGTTTGCAGATGACATGATCCTCTACATAGAAAACCCTAAAGACTCCACCAGAAAATTACTAGAACTAATCAATGACTATAGTAAAGTTGCAGGATATAAAATCAACACACAGAAATCCCTTGCATTCCTATACACTAATAATGAGAAAACAGAAAGAGAAATTAAGGAAACAATTCCATTCACCATTGCAACGGAAAGAATAAAATACTTAGGAATATATCTACCTAAAGAATCTAAAGACCTATATATAGAAAACTATAAAACACTGGTGAAAGAAATCAAAGAGGACACTAACAGATGGAAATATATACCATGTTCATGGATTGGAAGAATCAATATAGTGAAAATGAGTATACTACCCAAAGCAATCTATAGATTCAATGCAATCCCTATCAAGCTACCAACAGCATTCTTCACAGAGCTAGAACAAATAATTTCACAATTTGTATGGAAAAACAAAAAACCTCAAATAGCCAAAGCGATCTTGAGAAAGAAGAATGGAACTGGAGGAATCAACCTACCTGACTTCAGGCTCTACTACAAAGCCACAGTTATCAAGACAGTATGGTACTGGCACAAAGACAGAAATATAGATCAATGGAACAAAATAGAAAGCCCAGAGATAAATCCACGCACATATGGACACCTTATCTTCGACAAAGGAGGCAAGAATATACAATGGATTAAAGACAATCTCTTTAACAAGTGGTGCTGGGAACTCTGGTCAACCACTTGTAAAAGAATGAAACTAGAACACTTTCTAACACCATACACAAAAATAAACTCAAAATGGATTAAAGATCTCAACGTAAGACCAGAAACTATAAAACTCCTAGAGGAGAACATAGGCAAAACACTCTCTGACATACATCACAGCAGGATCCTCTATGACCCACCTCCCAGAATATTGGAAATAAAAGCAAAAATAAACAAATGGGACCTAATTAACCTTAAAAGCTTCTGCACATCAAAGGAAACTATTAGCAAGGGGAAAAGACAGCCTTCAGAATGGGAGAAGATAATAGCAAATGAAGCAACTGACAAACAACTAATCTCAAAAATATACAAGCAACTCCTACAGCTCAACTCCAGAAAAATAAATGACCCAATCAAAAAATGGGCCAAAGAACTAAATAGACATTTCTCCAAAGAAGACATTCAGATGGCTAACAAACACATGAAAAGATGCTCAACATCACTCATTATCAGAGAAATGCAAATCAAAACCACTATGAGGTACCATTTCACACCAGTCAGAATGGCTGCAATCCAAAAGTCTACAAGTAATAAATGCTGGAGAGGGTGTGGAGAAAAGGGAACCCTCTTACACTGTTGGTGGGAATGCAAACTAGTACAGCCACTATGGAGAACAGTGTGGAGATTCCTTAAAAAACTGGAAATAGACATGCCTTATGATCCAGCAATCCCACTGCTGGGCATACACACTGAGAAAACCAGAAGGGAAAGAGACACGAGTACCCCAATGTTCATCGCAGCACTGTTTATAATAGCCAGGACATGGAAGCAACCTAGATGTCCATCAGCAGATGAATGGATAAGCAAGCTGTGGTACATATACACAATGGAGTATTATTCAGCCATTAAAAAGAATACATTTGAATCAGTTCTAATGAGGTGGATGAAACTGGAGCCTATTATACAGAGTGAAGTAAGCCAGAAAGAAAAACACCAATACAGTATACTAACGCATATATATGGAATTTAGAAAGATGGTAACAATAACCCTGTGTACGAGACAGCAAAAGAGACACAGATGTATAGAACAGTCTTATGGACTCTGTGGGAGAGGGAGAGGGTGGGAAGATTTGGGAGAATGGCATTGAAACATGTAAAATATCATGTATGAAATGAGTTGCCAGTCCAGGTTGGATGCACGATACTGGATGCTTGGGGCTAGTGCACTGGGACGACCCAGAGGGATGGAATGGGGAGGGAGGAGGGAAGAGGGTTCAGGATGGGGAACACATGTATACCTGTGGTGGATTCATTTTGATATTTGGCAAATCTAATACAGTTATGTAAAGTTTAAAAATAAAATAAAATTTAAAAAAAAATAAATAAAAGCAAAACTACTAATCAAAATATACATATTTTAAATTATAAACAGATATTCCAAATTATCCTAAAATTAATGAATTTCCCAAACAGATAAAAATTCCCATTTCTCTTTATCTTTTCTAATACTGTTGTTTTCATTTTGTTTTGTTTTTGCTATTTTGGGGGATAAAGGTAATTATTTTTGTTTTATATTGCAAATATTTAGAGCTACAAAATGAGAAAACTTAGTTAATTTTCCCTGTTAATATTTCTGTGCATTTATTATTAATATTTTGGGAATTGTTTTCTTTTTCATTATCTTTCTCTTTGATTACAGGAGTTCATTACATTTTACATTGATTCATTGCTACATATGATACAAAGATTTTATTACCTATTTTATCATTTTTACTTGATATTTATTTAATTTCATTAATACTTTGTATAAAGTCAAATATTTTAGTATTTTTAAATATGTATCTTGACATTAAAAAAGAAGTGAACAGAGATCACAAATAATGGAAATAAACATTTAAGTTTCCCCTATGACTTCCAAAAGTACAGGTGATCAAAGATTGTAAAGTATATTAAAATTTATTAGGACTACCAAATTTGTAGTGAAATCTTCCCATTTATAAATTTAAATACATATACAACATATAGTTAATACATATCTGTGCATAACATGTTCAATATGTATGAATCAAGGCAGCCCTACTCCCATGAACTTTATTTTCTAGTAAAGGATACAGATGACAAGCAATAGGAATGACCAAAACAACATCATGTATAAGATGTATTTTTTTCTGGACTAAAAATAGTACAAAACATACTAAATCACAGATTTATACTTTTCTCCAAAAACTGGTACAAGTTTAGTAAACATTTTTTCTTCTAAGATTTCATTAATTTCATAAAATATGGCAATGTGTTTATTAGCATACTGTGAAACATTACCATAGCTAATTATAATTAAACTACACTTATCAAAATAATGAATAAAGCACATTTTGTGGTACTGCAGTGTTGATGTTTTTCATATTTATTTTTTCACTAACTAATCTGCCAAATTCAGTAATCTCTAGTGAGTTTCTCAGTTATTAGTGTAAATTACTGACGGTCTACTCTAATAATAAATAATAATAGCAATTCTGGGAAACAAAGCATTAGCAGTTTAATGTCTAAGCATTTTTTTCTGGATAGTTTAAATTAAGAGCACAATGAAACATTTTTCATTTAATTACAATATGTTTCCAGATTATAATGCAATTTAAAAGAATGTTTCTAATGGATATATCAAAATAACTGAATTTTAATGCCATCCAAAGGTTTTCAGGATGTTCTAAGAAGAGAATTAATTTCATATTTCATCAACCAAAAGAGAGCTCATAACACAAAAACATCTCTAAGATGTCTAAGTGACTTTTATTAGTCCACCCATTGTCTTAAGACTCTAAAACTGGAACTTGCTGCATCTAAATTCCAGTATGTAGATGTCCGAAGCATCGACAAAGCTAGACAATGTATTGGAGAAGGAAATGGCAACCCACTCCAGTATTCTTGCCTAGAGAATCCTGTGGACAGAGGAGCCTGGTGGGGTGCTGTCCATGGGGTCACACAGAGTCAGATGTGACTGCAGCAACTTAGCAACAGCAGCAGACAATGTATTAATTAATTTATTGATCAATCTATGTAGCAGATAACAATTGTTTAAATACTATGTTTCTGGTACTATTCTAGACATGAGGTACACTACTTTAAACAAAAACAAAAACAAAATGCTGCCTTTATGGAGTTCTCAATCATATTTGGAGTGAGATAAAAATAAAATAGTTAATAAGACAAAGTATACATCACACAATCCATACAACACTAGCTAGTTTCCTAAATCCACCCTCTTTCTTCCTTAGGATACATGGACCTGAATTTTTAAAGTTTCTTTACAATTAGGTATAGCCATGTGACACATTTGTATTATGCTAAAGAAGAGATTAGGCCTTGTCAGAAACACCTGGAAATGGGCATATTGTGACTGTACTGGTCAAATATATGCACTGGCACATGTTATTATATTCTAGATTTAACTCAAGGTTACACGCTAGGGTAACCCACTGAAGGCAGCTTTTGCCCTGGATCTGAACTGCCATTGTGAATTATGTGAGGGGTGAGAAATAAATTTCTAAGTTGTTTAGGAAACCTAATTATTCTTGGATCACTCTGTTGCATCATAGGCTTACCCTAACTGATTCAATATGTTAGACAATGTTACAAATCAAGGAAATAAAGCCTGTAAGACGATGGAGAGAATGTGGTGCAAGGTTTGCTTGTCTGTCATTTTGGCTGCTGCCTCATGACCCGTGGCTGCTCAGTTTCTAGCCTTCTTGACTGTATTTTAGCCAAAAAGGATAAAGTTACTAAGAGAGACTAGTCCAAATTTCAAGATATGCGGGGAAGAGTACACTGAAAGAAATTTTGAAGAACTCACAGAACTGCTTGCATATTTTTAATTCAAATAGCATCCAATGCAATGGCAACCCACTCCAGTACTCTTGCCTGGAAAATGCCATGGACGGAGGAGCCTGGTAGGCTCCAGTCCATGGGGTCGCTAAGAGTCGGACACGACTAACCAACTTCACTTTCACTTTTCACTTTCATGCATTGGAGAAGGAAATGGCAACTCACTCCAGTGTTCTTGCCTGGAGAATCCCAGAGGCAGAGGAGCCTAGTGAGTTGCCATCTATGTGGTCACACAGAGTCGAATACGACTGAAGCGACTTAGCAGTAGCAGCAACATCAAATGAGCTCCCCTGAATTGAAAGGAGCTAGGGGAATCTACTCTTTATTCTGGGAGGTATTTGCACACAGAAAAACAGGGCTCAAGGGGAAATACTGTGGGACCAAAATAGGTCCTACACAATTAGTGTTAACTCCCTAACACAGAGAGTTAGACATGAAAGAATGCCTAATGATAGACATTCATTTAAAGTTGATTCTTGAAAATAATTTGAAATTATCCAGGAAAGCAGAGTTGATTGAGACAAAGGAAAAGGCAAGTAGACAAGAGTGAGCATGGTGCATTTAGGAAACTCTCAGACCTACAGCAGTGGCCACAGGACTGGAAAAGATCAGTTTTCATTTCAAGCCCAAAGAAGGGCAATGCCAAAGAATGTTGAAACTGCTGTATAATTGTCTCACTTTACATGCTAGCTAGATAATGCTCAAAATCCTTCAAGCTAGGCTTCATTAGTATGTGAACGGATGTCAGCTGTATAAGCAAGGTTTAGGAAAGGCAGAGGAACCAGAGATCAAATAGTCAACATTCATTGGATTATAGAAAAAGAAAGGGGATTCCAGAAAAACATCTACTTCTGCTTCTACGACTACACTAACACCTTTGACTATATGGATCACAACAAACTGGAAAATTCTTAAAGAAATGAGAGCTCCAGACCACCTTACCTATCTCTTTGGAAACCTGTATGCAGGTCAAGAAACAACAGTTAGAAACAGACATGGAACAATGAACTGGTTCAAATGGGTAAGGAGTACATCAAGGCTGTCTATTGGCACCTTGCTTATTTAATTTATATGCAGAGTACATCATATTAAATGTTAGGCTGGATGAATCACAAACTGGAATCAAGATTTCTGGGAGAAATATTAATAACCTCAGATATTCAGATGATGCCACTCTAATGGCAGAAAGTGAAGAAGAACTAAACAGCCTCTTGATGAGGAGGAGAGAGGAGAGTGACAAAGCTGACTTGAAACGCAACGTCAAAAAAAAAAAAAAAAAAAAAACAAAACAAAACAAAAAAAAACCCCTAAGATCATGGCATCCAGTCCCATTGCTTTATGGCAAATAGAAGGGTAAAAAATGGAAGCAGTGACATTGTATTTTCTTGGGCTCCAAAATCACTAAGGACAGTGACCATAGCCATGAAATTAAAAGACACTTGCTCCTTGGAAGGAAAGCTATAACAAAGCTAGACAGTGTATTAAAATTCAGAGACATTAGTCAATCCTAAAGGAAATCCTAAAGGAAACCCTGAATAATCATTGGAAGGACTGATGCTGACATTCCAATAGTTAGGCCACATGATAAAAAGAGCTGACTCATTGAAAAAACCGTGATGCTGGAAAATCTTGAAGGCAAAAGGAGAAGGGGACGCCAGAGGGTAAGATGGTTAGTTAGCATCATCAACTCAATGGACATGAATTAGAAGCAAACTCTGTACTTTGGAGTACAGAAGAGCCTGGTTTGCTGCAATTCATGCAGTCACAAAGAGTCAGACATGACTCAGTGACTGAACAGCGACGGACTTACTCTGTGTTACGGATGTTCAACAAAGCTAAACTAATAATAAATTAAGGCTCAGAAAATCTATAAGAGCTTGACAAATAACTTTGAGAATTAGCACATGTAAGTAATTTTGAATCAGAAATGCCAATGGAATCACAAGCTCAAATGCATAGAAAAAAATGGGGATTTCTTTTTAAGTGTGGTCTGAAGAAGAGAAATAAGTAGAAAGAGAAAGGAATCAGAGAGGAAGAAAACAATCCTCATTTAAGGATACTTAGTATCAGCACACTTAATGTTAGAAGAATTATCAGAAACAGGAAATGCCAAGAAGGAAAAACTTGGTCAAGGATACAAAAATTTGAGCTAGGATGCACAATGGCAAAATTTTACTGAATTCATCTTGGAGACATTTACTGGTTAAGGGGAGCAGATTATGTGACCTCAAAATACGATTTTAAGTGTTCAGATCATGCCACCCTTAGACGTGTGGCTTTGACATATTGATTTTTTTTTTTTTTTTTTTTGAGATGGAGGCACTTGAAAAAAACAGTAAATACAGAGAGAAGCTTCCTTGGGATGACCCTATCTGCTTGAAATTGATGCAAAACAGCAATTCAATTGTCATTCCCCTCTCCCTAGAAGTTTCTTTAACCAGTCAAGATTAGATTTTTCATAGAAGAGGAGAAGAGAAGTTGACATCCTACCCAGACGGATGGTCTATAATTCCTCTCCTATTCCCTCTTATGGTGACGTATAATTCTGAGTTCTAAGCTACCTCGAGGAGTTACTCATTTTTCCCTAGGAAACTTTCATATATACATGAGGCATATGTAATAATGAGCTTTTATTTTTCTTTTGTTAATAGGAATTTTATTACAGGGTCTCAGATAAGACTTCAAAGGATTTAAGGAAAACTATTTTTCTTTCTCTACACTGGAATTTTAGAAACTTTGCTTTCCATAGGGTGTCTATTAAAAAAGGAATGAAAATTCATTAACCATAGAATGTGTGGTGAATCTAAATTTGAAAATTGATCCATAAGTCAGTTTCCAGAATCAGAGTTTGGTTAGAATCCCAGTATCAGCACCAACTAAAAGTGAAACTTTAAGATAATTATTTACATCCTCTGTGCCTTGGTTTCTGATATGTAGAATATTTATAATTGTAATTTTAAAGCTGATAATGAGGACTAAATCAAATGATATGTGTAAAAGCTCTTAGCATAATCCCAGGTTCATAAGTACTCAAGTAAATGTTAGCCATTAGTTTATTGAAGCACATTTTTATTAGAAACCCTGACAATGAAAGAAGAAAAATAAATAGAAAAGTAGTTCAAGAGTGCAACAGAGTTTGATGGAAGATTTTGGTTTTGGAGAGTGGGGCAAGTGAGAATATGTTACTTACCATTTGTGTTGATAAATGAAGAAGAAAAATGATAACTGACATGGATATGCGTCTTTAATGAAGAAGAGAGCTAGAGATTTTGAACAATATCTGGAAAATAGATACTATGGATAAGAAATAATATATACCATCTTCTTAATAAATCACCACTTAATAAAGTATATAAAAGATTGACTTAAATCTGCTGAAGGGAGAGACTGAATTTATAATGGACACAGGTAGAGCAGTTTAATAGCTGTCTTCAGGCTTTGGTGTAATTGAAAGTCAATTTTTTTTCCTCTCCTTTTACAGACAGAAACATTCAAATCAAGTTCATGAAAATGAAAGAGAGTGAAAGAGATACAGGGAGAGGTTGAGAAAGAAAATGAACATTTAAAGAGTAAAAAGCTTTACTACAGACTTCATAATTTAATCCAATGCCCTCTGTCCTTCTTACTCTTAGTTCCTCATACCATATTTTGGAGGTTGTTTTCTGTTTTTTTTATCTGGAGAATAATGAGGACACTAACACTTGGTAGGAGAAAGCCTTTGGGTGTGTTAAAAATGTAGTATTCTCCTTTATTACAATGATAGCTCTTTCTAACAGCACAGGGGACTTGACTGTATAATTTTCCCTGTCTTGCTTTGGATGACTCCTGTTCAGACCAAGTCAGCTTATGTCCCATTATAGTCAGTTATGACTGGGAAATTCTAGCAGCTGCAGAGGGGTTGATAAGGGGGTGTTGTCCGTTAATTACAGACACTACGATTTAAATTTTTTTTCAATTTTTTAAAATGTTTTTAAATTTTTTCAATTTGTAGATAGATTTCTAGTAGGTTTTTAATGTTCTAAGACTTGGTTTTTTACTCACTAAAGCAAATGGGTGTTCTAAAGAACACTATCATTATCTATTGCTTTAAAAAATGTTAATTTATCATTTTCTAATCTGAATTTATCCTATTCTTGATATTACACGTCAATAAGATGAATATGGTTCAAAACATGAATGCACATGACCCAGTTTTTACCAGTGAAGTATTAAAATATCAACCTTCAGCGGCGGAGGCGGTGGCTGCCACGGATCGACCGAGCCTAGCGTCCCACCTTCGCCCCCTTGCGGCTGGTCGACTGATGGCCTCGCCGCAGTGCAGTGCAGTGCAGTATTTTTCAGAGAAAACAAATTCCATGACTTTAGTTGAAAACAAATTCAGTCTCTCAAACATGAGCTGGCTCCTGTGTAGAAAAGATTTGGGGGCAACACATTACGGAATTGAGCTTCGTTCATACGTGATGAAATGTGCCAAGGAAAACCTGGAGAGCTTGATCAAAAATAGTGATAGCTTTGATAATTAGCTTCTAAATTCCGGAGAAGGCAATGGCACCCCACTCCAGTACTTTTGCCTAGAAAATCCCATGGACGGAGAAGCCTGGTGGGCTGCAGTTCATGGGGTCGCTAGAGTCGGACACGACTGACCAACTTCACTTTCACTTTTCACTTTCATGCATTGGAGAAGGAAATGGCAACCCACTCCAGTGTTCTTGCCTGGAGAATCCCAGGAACGGGGAAGCATGGTGGGCTGCCGTCTATGGGGTCGCACAGAGTCGGAAACAACTGAAGCGACTTAGCAGCAGCAGCAGAATCCTGTATTATCCCTCTGAAAGGAAAGTTGCAAGGCATGGCTAGGTCAGCCTGATCTCCTAGCAGCTTATCAGAATAATTATATGAGCAAGTTAGCACAGTTTCTTCTGTGAACTAAATCATTTGTCTCAAGATGAAGATATTCCTATATGCACCTATAAAGAGAAGCACTGCTAGGATTTGAGTTCTAGAAACCTGCATTTGTGGTTGGTAATTGCCCCTGGAAAGCATCTGATGGTCATCAGTTTTTTAAGATTATTGTGGAGGTGGAGTCCAAAAATACTATGAGAACTACATGAAAGTATTACTAAAACCAGGAGGCATTGTAGTCATGCCTGTAATAGATCAGTTAACACATGTTATGAGCACTGTAAAATACATTTGGAAAAGTAAAAATAACCTTATTGCATCTGTTCCACTTACCTGTGCAATCAAATAAGAAGATATTGGCCAATCAGAGTTTATGGAGCACTCCTCCCAGCCCACCCATCAATGCTATCAAGAATCTATAGCACTTGCTCATATTTATGTTAATGAACACATATATTTCATACATAATGAGATATAGGTCAAGGGGGTTCCTTAAAGGGCTCCAACCAAAAGAAAGAATGTTAAACAGAGAATTAACACTTATGAATTTGTCGGTAATCAGCTTATTCCTCAGCCTCTAGAAAGTGAGGAGGGTGAGAAAAATAGAAGAGAAAGAAAAGGAAGAGGAAGACCATAATGAAGTTAAAAGAGTCATCTCAGAACTTACTGAAAGAAAAATTATGAAACTCCACTTCTCTGAATCTTTAAAAGTTTACTTGATATATTTTAGAGAAAAATAGCTTAGAGCAGAAAGAAAAGAATGCCTACTGATAATTCCTCTAGTCTTTAGAATGTGGCATTTGTGAGGAGTTTAAAAGAGAGAATTCTTCCTTTGATCAGAGTGAATTTATGGTGAAGAAAAGGTATCTTGTTTCTGTTTTAGTATTTTAAATTATGCATTCAGAGATTAAAAAGAATCCCTTTTATAAAATATATTTCCGTTTAAGTCTTGGGGAAAATGGCTATTTTAATTCAGAATGACTTTAAGTGTTGAATGCAACAAGAGCCCAGACTTTGTGTAATATAAATCCTCTTCTGATTCCTTACAGGTTTGTAGTAGTGAGTTAGACTTAATTTTATATAAGGTTGCATAACTATTAATCATATATAATCTGGTTTGAATTGCAGTTGTTTGCATTTCCTCCATTAAAAATTTCAGTTCAGTCCCTCAGTGATGTCTGACTCTTTGCGACCCCATGGAATTCAGGACACCAGACCTCGCTATCCATCACCAACTCATGGATCTTGCTCAAATTCATGTCCATTGAGTTGGTGATGCCATCCAACCATCTCATCCTCTGTCGTCCCCTTCTTCTCCTGCCTTCAGTCTTTCCTAGCATCAGGGTCTTTTCAAATGAGTCAGTTATTTGCATCAGGTGGCAAGAGTATTGGAGTTTCAGCTTCAACATCAGTCCTTCCAATGAATATTCAGGACTGATTTCCTTTAGGATGGACTGGTTGGATCTCCTTGCAGTCCAAGAGACTCTCAAGAGTATTCTCCAACACCACAGTTCAAAAGCATCAATTCTTCAGTGCTCAGCTTTCTTTATAGCCCAACTCTCACATCCATACATAACTACTGGAAAAACTATAGCTTTGACTAGATAGATGTTTGTCACCAAAGAAATGTCTCAGCTTTTCAATATGCTGTCTAGATTGGTCATAGTTTTTCTTCCAAGGAGTAAGTGGCTTTTAATTTCATGGCTGCAGTCACCATCTGCAATGATTTTTGGAGCCCAAGAAAATAAAGTCTGTCACTGTTTCCATTGCTTCCCCATTAATTTGCCATGAAGTGATGGGACCAGATACCATGATCTTCATCCTTCTGAATGTTGAGTCTTAAGCCAGATTTTTCACTCTTCTCTTTCACTTTCATCAAGAGGTTCTTCAATTCCTCTTTGCTTTCTGCCATAAGGGTGATGTCATTTGCATATCTGAGGTTATTGATATTTCTCCCAGCAATTTTGATCCTTATCTAATAAGGAAACAAAATACTTTGTAGTCCCACTTCCCTTACTTTTGTTTCAGTCACTGAGTTCTGACAAATGAATATATGAGGGTAATAATAATACAATTTAACCTTAAAGAAAGTTTCATGGAATTCAATAGTATTGCTATTCTTGCTTTGGAATCTATTGCCCTAAGACTTATGGCCGATAACTGCTTATCATAGAGATTTTAAGAGTGCATCAAATGAACAGTAAAGTAAAAAGCATATACTTGTTACAACTCTTCATTTATACAGAACTTTTACATTTTCAGTATTTAAAAATAATAGTTATTTTACTCTCTGGAATTGTAGAAGAGAGTATATTTAGGTTTGCTTTTCAATAGTTCACTCTGTAAAATATTTGGCTTTAAAAAAATTGTTCTCTGTGACTGTTGATTGTATAGACAATGAGTGAATAAGCATGAGTGGTTGCCACTCTCTTGGGAAAAGCTCAGGGCTGGGCCAAAGCTGGCTTTAGTTAAGAGGTATACTTTAGCAAAGGGAACTTGTGGTTCATCTGTATATTTATCTTTGTCAAGTTAAGGCTAAGGAGCCTACATTTGCTCTGAAGCTCCTTTATGCAGTCTAAGAAATATTCACAGAAATTATCCATAGATGCCTTTCACTTTGAAAATCCAGACTCATAGTGTAATCTTTGGAATCTATGCTGTACTCATTTAAAAATTCTTTCCAATTTTGTCTCTTTTGATAGAATTATAGTGATTTTCATTTTTTTCACTTAACATTACATTAACTATCATTTAAAGTTAGTGGTAGATTGTCACTAATAAAACAGGTAGCAAATGCATTGTTAGTTCGTTTATTTTCTCCAAACTGGGCCAGAAAACAGTTATCCTTTATTAAGAAAGTACGACAATAAAACATTTACTACTTAGTGTTACATGGATTATACATGTTTTTAAGAAGAAAAACTTGGGAGTACCACTTATTAGCACCAGCATCACTGTTACAGTAGTTGATCAAATATGCTTAATGATATACAATTAATATATAGTAAAAGATTATCATCTCTCTGCAATGATCGAACACTTTGTAATACACAGATGGTTTCAAAATTTCAGGTCTGGTAATTCCACACATCTGAAAACAAGCGTGTGAAATATTCTAAGCATGCTGCTGCTACTGCTGCTGCTAAGTCACTTCAGTCATGTCCGACTCTGTGACCCCATAGACGGCAGCCCACCAGGCTCCCCCATCCCTGGGATTCTCCAGGCAAGAACACTGGAGTGGGTTGCCATTTCCTTCTCCAATGCATGAAAGTGAAAAGTGAAAGTGAAGTCGCTCAGTCATGTCCGACTCTTAGCGACCCCATGGACTGCGGCCTACCAAGCTCCTCTGTCCATGGGATTTTCCAGGCAAGAGTACTGGAGTGGGGTGCCATTGCCTTCTCCGATTCTAGCATGAAGTAGTCCAAATAAGTAAAGACATTTTAATGATGTGAAAGATAATTTCAAGGAAGATATTTATTTTATACCCATGACTAGGGCTTAGTTTTGGGGGTTGAAGGTTGGGGGAATTTTTACAATTATTCTTAGATGATTACCAAGCTGTCAAGAAAGCTGCCACATAGCATTTCTAGCAAGGGAAAAAAAATAGTTTCATACAACTATCACTTGCTAATAATGTTCATTTATTTTGAACTAAATGCTAGTTTTAGAAGTTTAATTTTGAGGTCCTTGTGTCCACATATTTAAATCTAGTACTCCTACCCTCTTTCATTCTTAGACCTGGTGTCCAGATTTGTAAACATAGATATTCTTAAATAATGGTTTTCTATTCATGAGAAATTTTTTGTTAAGGATGTATTTGAAGGAGACTTTTTCATATTGTCTTTCATTTTGTTGACCTTGGCAAAGCGAATGATAGATTTTCATGATCATTGCCTATTTTTTATTGGTGAAATGTATCTTTTGTATTTTTAAAAGCATTTATTTTACAGTTGTGTCTTTATCATTGACTTTAAATAGAGAAGTAGAAATAAAACACAAAAAATTAACTTAAAAAGTTTAGAAGACCAGATAATGTTTCCTGCTAGGCAAAAATTAAGATTATATACATTATAAATATAAAATATAGAGTATCAGTTCAGTTCAGTCGCTCAGTCGTGTCTGACTCTTTGTGACCCCATGAATCGCAGAACACCAGGCCTTCCTGTCCATCACCATCTCCTGGAGTTCACTGAGACTCACGTCCATGGAGTCCATGATGCCATCCAGCCATCTCATCCTCTGTTGTCCCCTTCTCCTCCTGCCCCCAATCCCTCCCAGCATCAGAGTCTTGTCCAATGAGTCAACACTTCGAATGAGGTGGCCAAAGTACTCATTCCTTCCAAAGAAATCTCAGGGCTGATCTCCTTCAGAATGGACTGCCTGGATCTCCTTGCAGTCCAAGGGACTCTCAAGAGTCTTCTCCAACACCACAGTTCAAAAGCATCAATTCTTTGGCGCTCAGCCTTCTTCACAGTCCAACTCTCACATCCATACATGACCACAGGAAAAACCATAGCCTTGACTAGACGGACCTTTGTTGGCAAAGTAATATCTCTGCTTTTGAATATGCTATCTAGGTTTGTCATAACTTTCCTTCCAAGGAGTAAGCGTCTTTTAATTTCATGGCTGCAGTCACCATCTGCAGTGATATTGGAGCCCCCCAAAATAAAGTCTGACACTGTTTCCACTTTTTCCCTATCTGTATCCTATGAAGTGATGGGACCGGATGCCATGATCTTTGTTTTCTGAATGTTGAGCTTTAGGCCAACCTTTTCACTCTCCACTTTCAATTTCATCAAAAGGCTCTTGAGTTCCTCTTCACTTTCTGCCATAAGGGGGGTGTCATCTGCATATCTGAGGTTATTGATATTTCTCCTGGCAATCTTGATTCCAGCTTGTGTTTCTTCCAGTCCAGCATTTCTCATGATGTACTCTGCATATAAGTTAAATAAGCAGGGTGACAATATACAGCCTTGACGTACTCCTTTTCCTCTTTGGAACCAGTCTGTTTTTCCATGTCCAGTTCTAACTGTTGCTTCCTGACCTGCATACAGATTTCTCAAGAGGCAGGTCAGGTTGTCTGGTATTCCCATCTCTTTCAGAATTTCCCACAGTTTATTGTGATCCACAGAGTCAAAGGCTTTGGCATAGTCAATAAAGCAGAAATAGATGTTTTTCTGGAACTCTCTTGCTTTTTCCATGATCCAGCAGATGTTGGCAATTTGATCTCTGGTTCCTCTGCCTTTTCTAAAACCAGCTTGAACATCAGGAAGTTCACAGTTCACGTATTGCTGAAGCCTGGCTTGGAGAATTTGGAGCATTACTTTACTAGCATGTGAGATGAGTGCAATTGTGCGGTAGTTTGAGCATTCTTTGGCATTGCCTTTCTTTGGGATTGGAATGAAAACTGACCTTTTCCAGCCCTGTGGCTACTGCTGAGTTTTCCAAATTTGCTGGCATATCGAGTGCAGCACTTTCACAGCATCATCTTTCAGGATTTGAAATAGCTCAACTGGAATTGCATCACCTCCACTAGCTTTGTTATATAATATATAAAGCATGTATATTTGCCTTTAGAAATTACAAACATTTGCATGTCTAAAAATAATTAAAAATACTAAACAGCAACAAAGGAAACCACACACAATGTTCATAGTATATGAATCATTAGTGAAAGTAAATAAAGACAGACAAAGCACTAGAAATAATGTTATGAAGGGTCTTACATGATATGCTAAAACCACATGAATTAGTATACATGTGAACATTTTCTCTTTACATTATTTCTCGTAGTCTTCCTTTCAGTCACAATGTCAATTCTGTGATTTAGGTCTTTGTTACCTCATGCCTGAATTGTTTAAACAACCTTCTTATCAGTCTTCAGTACTTTAGTCTCTTCCCATCAAACTGGATCTTAAGGATCATCATGAGGCTTATAATCCTGATACAATTTTTATATTATTTTACTATCCTAGACAGTGTTTATCCACAATTTGGTCATTGGTTTAATCATTATTCCAAAACACTATTTTTTAGTTATTATAAAATTTTATTTGTGAGAATGCATGCAAAAATTGTCAGAAATACTCACAAACACACCAGCATTATTTTTTTAACCAAAAATAGAAATTTTATCTGTGACTGCGATGACTTTGACACTGCACATTTGTTAGGAAAAGATGAACTGTTCAGTAAGTGATATTGGGACAATTTGATATCTGAATGTGAAAAGATGAGTTTGGAAACCTTACCCCACATATATATATATATAAAATGAAATTCATGTGCATTAAGACTTACATGTACAAGGCAAAACTATAATACTGTGAGGAAATAGAAAGTCTCAAGTATGTTTCCACTTGTACAAAGTTCAAACCATGCAAAACTATGTAATATATCACTTAATTAAAACCAACATGGTTAAATATAAAGTGGGAAAAAAAGGTAAAGAGGAAATTCAAATTTGCATTTCCTCTTAGGGGAAATTAAAGGAGAGATGGAGGATCTAAGAATTCTTGTTTTATTTTTTAAACCTTTTTATTTTATATTGGAGTACAGCAAATTGACAATGTTGTGATAGTTTCAGTGGACCTCAGAGGAACTCAGCCATAAAACTCATTTATTCATTTTCCCTAAAACTACCCTCCCATACGTGCTATGCCAACCTACTCTTTATGGGGCAAAAAGATGTCCTGATGGTTGATATTAAGTGAAAGGGTCTGCTTTTCCTTGCAATCTGGTAACTATTTACTCCTTTAGGATAGAGTCCAAATTGCTTCACTTATATTTACCTAAACCCAATCTGTGCCATGTTTAGTCACTCAGTCATGTCTGAAGTTTTGTGACCCCATGAACTGTAGCCCATGTCCTGTAGCCGCATAGCCTGTAGCCCAGGCCCCTCTGTCCATCGGGAATTCAGGCAGGAATACTGGAGTGGGTTGCCATGCTCTCCTCCTCCTCTCGAACCCAGTGACCGAACCAGGATCTCCTGCATTGCAGGTGGATTCTTTATCAGTTGAGCTACCAGGAAAGCCCAAATTCTTTTTACTGAATTTTAACACGAACATGTTAACATAGTTATCTGCACTCCAGAAATTCATTTCCACAGTCTACCTTATAATTCATCCTGACATTTCCTTTTACTGAAATATTTACCTTTAAGAAAAAGCTTAAGCAACACTTTTGTTTTTGAACCTTCCATAAGGCTACAGTCCATAGAGTTGCAAAGAGTCAGACAAGACTGAGCGACTAAGCACAGCACAGCACAAATATGTGTTGTCACCTTTCTGAAGCTAAATGTTTACTTTTGTTAATTTTTCTTTTCATTTTCATTAATATGGAATTATACTGTAACATTATAAAAACCATATATTTGGGAAGATTTGGGAGAATGGCATTGAAACATGTAAAATATCATGTATGAAATGAGTTGCCAGTCCAGGTTCGATGCACGATACTGGATGCTTGGGGCTGGTGCACTGGGACGACCCAGAAGGATGGAATGGGGAGGGAGGAGGGAGGAGGGTTCAGGATGGGGAACACATGTATACCTGTGGTGGATTCATTTTGATATTTGGCAAAACTAATACAGTTATGTAAAGTTTAAAAATAAAATAAAATTAAAAAAAAAAAGATGGAAAGGGAAACATACTGCCAGAATTACTGGATTAGGATTACATTATAGTTAAAAAAAAAAAAAAAAAAACCATATATGCTTAATCTCTGCTGCTTTCTCATTTTTAAGGGTGGCTTTGAAATAGTAAATCATAAATAAACTTTTATTTATTACACTAAATAAAAATCATAAATGATTTTAAAAATGATCCATTTTTTCTTTTCTTTATTATCCTTCCTTCCTTCTTTATTTTAGTTCATCATCATTTTCTTTATATCTTGTAATTATTTAGCAACAGAGTATAGAAAATGCCAGAATTATGCTCTTAAACTTAAATGCTAATTGTAAGTTAAACTAAGATCCTGGACTCTTTTATTTTAATGTTTAAAGGAGTATAACTGCTAGGCAGTGAGTTTAATGTTTTTGCATTATTTTAACAATAATTGTGCAAAAATTTTTCATTGAAAAAGTCATGATTCTGTTCTCTTATTTTTTAAGTAATTATATTATTTATCTTTTGGCTGTGGTGAGTCTTCATTGCTACACAAGCTTTTCTCTAGTTTCAGGAAGTGAGAGCTACTTTAGTTGCAGTGCACAGGCTACTCATTGTGATGGCTTCTCTTCTTGTGGAGCACGGGCTCCAGGGCACACAGGCTTCAGTGATTGGAGCACGTGGCTCAGTAGTTGCAGCTCCCAGGCTCTAGAGTACAGGCTCAATAGTTGTAGCACACGAGCTTAGTTGCTCTGCATCTTCCCAGATCAATGATTGAACTCCTGTCTCCTGCGTTGGTAGGAAAATTCTTTACCACTGAGCCACCAGGGAAGCCCAATTGTGTTCTTTTAAATTGCTGTATATTATCATTTCTCACTTATTATTGTTTAGTCTTTTGACTTATTTAAAATTTTCAACCTGACTCTTCTAACTGATTTTATGAATATATACATATAGAGCTTTCATAAAACAGTAAAACATGACTTCTTGCTTTTTCTTCCCTAATAGATAAGATGTTACCTCTTGATATCATAATTATTTCATGTTAAATTCAATAGGGGAAATAAATTGCCATGTCTAAAATGAGATGCTTCCTGCTTTGATTACCAACACTCCTATACAATCTATCTCTTCTACCCAGTCAATATGGTTATTATGCATCATTTTCTCTTTCAAGTATAAACAAAAAGTAAGACAATCTTCTATTTCTGAACTTTCAGTAATAAACGTGTACTATTTGAAAATATTTGTTTTCTTGTTCTATTATCAGGCATTTCTAGACAGATATATGTCCAGAATATTGTCTTTGAATTCTGTCTAATTCAACCTATAGTTCCTTTTTTCTTCAGTCTATCCAGGAAAACCACAGTTTGGATAAAAGAATATTCATTCAATTCATTTATTTGAAACATTTAAAAGACATATTTTACCACTTCAGGTTGTTGAAAGTTTAAAGGGTAAGGTAGACACATTACATAAATATAATAGCAGGTTTACTAGCCATATATCCTAAACACCATAGGGAGAACAAAAAAATGGAGTAGCCATCATGGTCAACAAAAGAGTCCGAAATGCAGTACTTGGATGCAATCTCAAAAATGACAGAATGCTCTCTGTTTCCAAGGCAAACCATTCAATATCACAGTAATCCAAGTCTATGCCCCAACCACTAATGCTCAAGAAGCTGAAGTTGAACGGTTCTATGAAGACCTGCAAGACCTTTTAGAACTAACACCCAAAAAAGATGTCCTTTTCATCATAGGGGACTGGAATGCAAAAGTAGGAAGTCAAGAAACACCTGGAGTAACAGGCAAATTTGGCCTTGGAATACGGAATGAAGCAGGGCAAAGACTAATAGAGTTTTGCGAAGAAAATGCTCGGGTCATAACAAACACCCTCGTCCAACAACACAAGAGAAGACACTATACATGGACATCACCAGATGGTCAACACCAAAATCAGATTGATTATATTCTTTGCAGCCAAAGATGGAGAAGCTCTTTATAGTCAGCAAAACCAAGACCAGGAGCTGACTGTGGCTCAGACCATGAACTCCGTATTGACAAATTCAGACTTAAATTGAAGAAAGTAGGGAAAACCACTAGACCATTCAGGTATGACCTAAATCAAATCCCTTATGATTATACAGTGGAAGTGAGAAATAGATTTAAGGGCCTAGATCTGATAGATAGAGTGCCTGATGAACTATGGAATGAGGTTCGTGATATTGTACAGGAGACAGGGATCAAGACCATCCCCATGGAAAAGAAATCCAAAAAAGCAAAATGGCTGTCTGGGGAGGCCTTACAAATAGCTGTGAAAAGAAGAGAAGCGAAAAGCAAAGGAGAAAAGGAAAGATATAAACATCTGAATGCAGAGTTCCAAAGAATAGGAAAAAGAGATAAGAAAGCCTTCTTCAGAGATCAGTGCAAAGAAATAGAGGAAAACAACAGAATAGGAAAGACTAGAGATCTCTGCAAGAAAATCAGAGATACCAAAGGAAGATTTCATGCAAAGATGGGCTCGATAAAGGACAGAAATGGTATGGACCTAACAGAAGCAGAAGATATTAAGAGATGGCAAGAATACACAGAAGAACTGTGCAAAAAAGATCTTCACGACCCAGATAATCACGATGGTGTGATTACTGACCTAGAGCCAGATATCCTGGAATGTGAAGTCAAGTGGGCCTTAGAAAGTATCACTACAAACAAAGCTAGTGGAGGTGATGGAATTCCAGTTGAGCTATTCCAAATCTTGAAAGATGATGCTGTGAAAGTGCTGCATTCAATATGCCAGCAAATTTGGAAAACTCAGCAGTGGCCACAGGACTGGAAAAGGTCAGTTTTCATTCCAATCCCAAAGAAAGGCAATGCCAAAGAATGCTCAAACTACCACACAATTTTGCTCTCATCTCACATGCTAGTAAAGTAATGCTCCAAAATCTCCAAGCCAGGCTTCAGCAATATGTGAACTGTGAACTTCCTGATGTTCAAGCTGGTTTTAGAAAAGGCAGAGGAACCAGAGATCAAATTGCCAACATCTGCTGGATCATGGAAAAAGCAAGAGAGTTCCAGAAAAACATCTATTTCTGCTTTATTGACTATGCCAAAGCCTTTGACTCTGTGGATCACAATAAACTGTGGGAAATTCTGAAAGAGATGGGAATACCAGACAACCTGACCTGCCTCTTGAGAAATCTGTACGCAGGTCAGGAAGCAACAGTTAGAACTGGACATGGAAAAACAGACTGGTTCCAAATAGCCAAAGGAGTTCATCAAGGATGTATATTGTCACCCTGTTTATTTAACTTATATGCAGAGTACATCATGAGAAATGCTGGACTGGAAGAAACACAAGCTGGAATCAAGATTACTGGGAGCAATATCAATAACCTCAGATATGCAGATGATACCACCCTTATGGCAGAAAGTGAAGAGGAACTCAAAAGCCTCTTGATGAAAGTTAAGGTGGAGAGTGAAAAAGTTGGCTTAAAGCTCAACATTCAGAAAACAAAGATCATGGCATCCCGTCCCATCACTTCATGGGAAATAGATGGGGAAACAGTGGAAACAGTGGCAGACTTTATTTTTCTGGGCTCAAAAATCACTGCAGATGGTGACTGCAGCCATGAAATTAAAAGACGCTTACTCCTTGGAAGGAAAGTTATGACAAACCTAGATAGCATATTCAAAAGCAGAGATATTACTTTGCCAACAAAGGTCCGTCTAGTCAAGGCTATGGTTTTTCCTGTGGTCATGTATGGATGTGAGAGTTGGACTGTGAAGAAGGCTGAGCGCCAAAGAATTGATGCTTTTGAACTGTGGTGTTGGAGAAGACTCTTGAGAGTCCCTTGGACTGCAAGGAGATCCAGCCAGTCCATTCTGAAGGAGATCAGCCCTGGGATTTCTTTGGAAGGAATGATGCTAAAGCTGAAACTCTAGTACTTTGGCCACCTCATGCAAAGTGTTGACTCATTGGAAAAGACTCTGATGCTGGGAGGGATTGGGGGCAGGAGGAGAAGGGGAAAACAGAGGATGAGATGGCTGGATGGCATCATGGACTCGATGGAGGTGAGTCTGAGTGAACTCCGGGAGTTGGTGTTGGACAGGGAGGCCTGGCGTGCTGCTTTAATGGGGTCGCAAAGAGTCGGTCACGACTGAGCAACTGATCTGATCTGATCTGATCTTATAGGGAGACCATAGGTAAAAGAGCTTAGAGCTTACAGTATCATGGAAGTAAAACTGAAGCAATATCCAAGAAGCATAGGGTGATAAGACCATGGATTCTGTCACATAAGAACTCTTTAACTTTGGAAATTCATTTAATTTATCTGAGCATAAGTTTCCGCAGCTATAAAATAGACCTGATTATAGCTCCTACCTTATTATATTGTTTTTAGGACAAATGCATTAATCAGTGTAATGAGCTTAGAACAATGTGACTCATTATAAGCCTTTGATAAATGTTGTCTATAATGATAAGGACTACTATGTGAGAAAGAGAAAGATTTCCTGTGCAGCAGAAACCTTGCAGGGGAAGCACATTACAAAAAAAAGTTTATAATACACTCACGGAAATAGAAATTACTTGTTTGGCAGGAGCTTGAGGAACAGTAAAGAATGGAAAAGATGAAATAGAAGGATAACCAGGGAGTAAAGGTGAAGAGTTATTTACTGGACATATTAATTTTACGGTGTAAGCTATGGGGTGAAATTATTGAAGAATTTCATGCAGTGGAATGATATGGCCTAATGTACACTTCAGAAACAAATTTAATAACTGCATAAAATGGATTTGAGAGAAAGGTTTGAAGGAAGAGTTGATGGCAGAAAATAATGGTGACAGAGATTATTAGTAGGTAACTTAGAAGCTAGATATGTTTAGCTTGGTATGTATAATGTGTAACTCCTGGGATCATGTGAGTATTAAGTTGGTACATGTAATGTATAACTCCTAGGATCATATGAGTATTAAGCCCAGTGCTTAGTCTTAGAACTCACACTCAATTTATATTAGTAATAATTATTGTCAGTGTGATATCTTTAAACAAAAATTATTGAATATTATAACTTAAATGGCTCCATGATTAGATGATAAATTGATAAAGTGGAAGAGTGGATTTTGATCAAGAAGGCAATGACAGTTTTTAACATATTGAGTATGAGTATGTGCAGAAATCAGATGCAAATAGAGATTAAGAGTTCAAGTGAGAGGCTTGGGTATGTAGACAGAGAAGAAGTTGGATCCATGGTAACCAACAATATATGGAGTACAGCAGAAGCATTGGTAATAAACCAGTTCACTTAGGGAGAGAGAAGCAAATAAGAACAGAATAGAGTACAAACATAACCTCAGGTTCACTACCTTTTTCTTGTCCTACGGATGAAAGTCTTTCAGAGTGTGAATGGCCAAGAAGATATGAGGAGAATCAACAGTTAGTAATTCAGTAAAAAATCATTGACAGCAACATTTCTTGAGTGATTACTAATATTCCTGATGGTTAAGTACTGTATAAGCATTAACACCTTTAATAATTAAATATATCTTCATGTAGGTTTTTTTACTTCATTTTTTACACATAAGAAAATGTCGTACTGATAGGATAAGTAGTATCTAAGATGGGAGAAATTAAAGCAAGATAGTTATCACTTCATGCAAATACTGAAAGATCAGTACTGAAAATGGTCCATTGCTTTGGTAATTAGAAAGTTTACTCATACTATAGCAGAATAGCTGCGGCAGTTGGGTAAGGGTGAAAATCAATGTGCAATGTAGTAGGAAGCTGGTCAAAATCAATAAATGAGAGGATACTATTTTGTCTAAAATTCATCAGATCTCTTTAATAAAAGGTGAGCACACTTAGTCATTATCATAATAAGCTTCACTTGTTTCTATGATCTTCTAAGGATATGGATTTTATGTGTGAGATTACTTTCTACAAGGATAATTTTACCTTTCAGTCTCTGCTAATTTCTTGATTTGCAGACCTGCTGACTGTAGTGTCTAGAGATTAGTCTTCCACACACTTTTCACGTCCTAAAGTGTTTCAATAATTGAATTTGATGAACCCCTAAATAAGTGTCATTTACTGTGTTTAACATGGGCCAAGCATTGTGCCAAAATCTTCATAGGGAATATTTATAATATTCTCAATAATTATACTTGAATGTTATCTACTTTTCAGATGAATGACTTGAAATCTAAAAAATGCCCAAGGACACAAGACTAGAAAATGATGAAGGTACTACTTTATCCAAGAGTAAGGTCATTCCAGGGTTTTTGTGCTCCTTCCCTCCAACCAAAATCTTGAGACATAGCATTTATTTTTCCTCCTTTAATGATTCCAACTGCTAACAGACTCTTATAAGCATGAGTTTTAATTGTTTTATATTTATACCTATGAACTTATTTTAATGAATCAATAATAAATTTTGTATCTCTGTGTAATTTTATTTTGTCTTGAGTTCTTATATTTCAAAAGCTTTAGGAGGATAATTATATTTCATACACTTTTAGGTCACTTTAAGGCATTTCTATTTTTAAAAAGACAAAAATAATCAATAATTCAAAATTACCACTTTTCTTTGGAAGAAAATGATTTGACTTTTAAATTCATTAAGTCCATTTTAATAACCAAATCAAATGTGATATAAAGACACACACCTGTCTGTCTTTTTTAAGTTTATCAACAGAGACACTTTAGAAAAGAATTTTTTTTTTTCCCTTGTGGTGTTTCAGTTCTCTTACTGAAAATTGTAATAGGTTAGGATTTGGGAAAAATGCTTTGAGGGTCTATCATTTAACTGATTACCTAAGGATTTTGCACCAGTCATGTAAACTCCATCCACACACTAGGGGAAGTTTGGTTCAATGTATATTCCCATGTAATATTGCAAGGTTTAATGGTATTAATGTAATTACCTGGATAAAATACCATGTACATTTTTATGAGTTGATTTTAAACTTGGAACAAGTAGTTGAAAATACCTATGATTGATATTTGCCTCCTCTGATAGAAAATTCTATTAAGACTTATTAACAGCTATTAAAAATCATAATAAATTAATATTGGAGATGAAGTACCATTAAAGAAATGATCATTGTAAAGTTGCTATATAAAAAACTTACTATCATTTAATGTGTTGGAATATTTTATACTAGAAATATTTCTCCAAGAGTGTCTTATCTTAAAAGTAGCATACAAATTTTTATTTAATCCTTGAAAGAGAGGTAGATTCCTATTCTGCTTGTTTAAAGATTTGAGAGGCTTTTTCTTTAATTGTTCCCCAGATTTCTATGGAAATCAAGGGTTTTGTTCTCAATAATTACTTTGACCTTTCAATTCAAGATCACCAAATTCAAACTATGTTAAAAGTCTCTTATGGGATTTTTCTCATTTGACCTTGAAAAACAGTTGTGTGTGTTTATGCATGTTTGAGAGAGAGAGAGAGACAGAGAGAATGAAAGAGTCCTACTAGGTTATGGACATCCAATGAAAATGATTAATTTTATCCCTGTAATACATGGTAGACATAAATACCTGGCAAACAAACATTTTAATTAATTCAAATGCATTTGCTAAATATTATTACCTGTCCACATTTATAGTGAAGATTTTTAATGAAATTCCCTATTGAACTAAAGAAAAGTTTGGATAGTTGTCTGAATTTTTAAACTAAATCTGCTACTGCAAATCCTGTATCTTTCTACTACCAGATTCTAAAACTTTTAAAACAGACCACTTCTAAAAGACTAACTAAATACTAACCAGCAGAAAGAAATAAACCACATCCCCAAAAGTGCCAAAATTATGGAAGGACTGTGTGTTTTCTACACGACATATTAGCAGTATCTTTACTGAATTTTAGATTAGTAAGAACACAGACATTGAAACTTTCAGAACATTTCCTATTAGTCTTCAGTAAAGTGTGTTGTAATGTGTCACAAGGGACCAGGGATCATAAGTTGATTTTCACCACATGTAGTTCTTTTTCCCCTTGTCCTTCACTGAGTCTTCTTCTTCTTTTTTTTTTTTCCTACCTCTGAAGCACTCCTGAGGGGCTAGTTAAACCAAGATAGAACATTCACCTCCTGAGTGCTTCAGTCCTTGAGAAGCTAACAGATTTAAGGAAAAGAAAAAGGGAGAGGAAAAGGAAAGGCTTAGAAAAATCCAAATTTGAGAATGAAATGGGCAAATATCAACAATTCAAAGTTTTCAATAAACTTCAGCATAGATAATTTCAAACTCATGTGTGAAAACTAGACACCCACTGGAAAAATATGCCAGACTTATTATATAAAATTTTAGTGATTTAATTATAATCCTTCATACTGCTTATAAATTTCCTTTCATATTCCTTTACTTTTAGCAAAATCTCTCTTAGTTGATGTTGTCAAAAGCCCCCTGTTACAGCTGTTTTCTGTAAGGCGAAGAGATGGAAAATGTTGCTGGTGGTCATTCATACAGGTAAATCACGTATTCTTTACCAGCTGACAATCAAAAGGATAATAGTTACATTTAGAATTTGTCCTATGTCAATGTAATAATTGCACAAATAGAAATATGTAATACATTAATAAAAATTTGTTAGAGAAAATTCTCCAAGATTATTCCACTGCTTCCCTGCTTTTGTCTGCTTGGGTGTCACATGAGGGCTAACTCACTCAGGTACAAATAGAGAACTAGGAGCCTGATAGGCTGCAGTCCATGGGGTCGCGCAGTCAGACACGACTGAGTGACTTCACTTTCACTTTACACTTTCATACGTTGGAGAAGGAAATAGCAACCCACTCCAGTGTTCTTGCCTGGAGAATCCCGGGGATGGGGAAGCCTGGTGGGCTGCCATCTATGGGATCATACAGAGTCGGACACGATTGACACAACTTAGCAACAGCAGCATACAATTCTAATGCTAAATTAGTAGGCTTGGTTTACTTTTTCCCTTTGTTTCCTTATGAAGAGCTTTTCAAGGACTATGAAAGTAAGGAATGACTGGACTGACATTTATAAGAGAAATGATGTCAAGTGTAATTGACATACTTTTACACACAAAATATAAAGGATGTACACAAGATTCTCATTTCAGGTTCTAGTTTTGCTCTCACTAAACATCTAGCAATGACTGGAATAGCTAAGGACATAATTCTTATTTGGTTGATAGTATTTTCCTTATTTCCCAAATATTGTGGCCTAAATTTTCTTTGGGCTTATTGCTTCAGTACTCAAATTATCCTGGTTTAGTTTTGTTTATATACTTGTGAAAATAATAGCTTTTAATAAAAGAGGCTTTTTATTGATTTCTAAAAAATACTTAATTCCCTCCAATATGCTATAGTCATGCCTGAGCCACCTGTACTTTCTCTCTAATTGGAGACTTCAGTGTCTGAATTTGTGTTTTCTTCAGGGGTTATATTTTTTAAACATCAGCAATTTTATGTGCAATAGATAGACAATTTTGAATCTGTATTTAAATAATCTCTATTTAGGCAATCAAGTTTATTGTTTCAATTTTGATCTAGATAAATAAGGCCTATATGAGATTTGTTTTGTCCAGAAAATAAAATGAGAAAATGTGAAAATGTAGACTTAGTTGGATGGGTGCAGAAATTCCATTTTTCTCAGATATTTTATTTCTATGTTCTTGACAAAAACAATATAGGTCCTTGACTTTCAACTCTATTAACCACTATAAGCTTCCAATCTATAGTTCTGGTTCTATAAGACAATATAGGAAATAACCTAAAAGTTTTGATGCTAAGAGATGAGCTTCTGGGCTCTAAATTTCAGTTCTGTCACTTTTCACCATTTGTGAGCTTGGACAGATGATCAAATATCTCTAAGCCTGGTAGAAATCTACATAAACCACATAAAGAAAACACATGTTTAGAAAGATGAAAGAGAGTTTATATAGTTGAAGGTATGTAGAAAATAAAACAAAGTAAGAAGCAAAAAAGTGCTAAATAATTCTCTGATTTGTTGGAAAAACTGAGACTTCAGATAAAAAGAACCCACATTGTGCTGGAAAGAAGAGATTGTAAATGACAGGCTCAACCTATACATCACGAAATGATAAAAGCTTCCCCCCAAACATAAAACTTATATATGAAGAATAAAGATCCCAACATGATTTACAACTGTGACACTGGCTGATCAAAAATAACAGATCAGTATACACTGGTCATAGAAACACCCTCTTCCAACAACACAAGAGAAGACTCTGCACATGGACATCACCACATGGTCAACACCGAAGTCAGATTGATTATATTCTTTGCAGCCAAAGATGGTGAAGCTCTATACAGCCAGCAAAAACAAGATCGGGAGCTGACTATGGCTCAGATCATGAACTCCTTATTGCCAAATTCAGACTTAAATTGAAGAAAGTGGGGAAAACCACTAGACCATTCAGGTATGACCTAAATCAAATCCCTTATGATTATACAGTGAAAGTGAGAAATAGATTTAAGGGACTAGATCTGATAGATAGAGTGCCTGATGAACTATGGACAGAGGTTCATGACATTGTACAGGAGACAGGGATCAAGACCATCCCCATGGAAAAGAAATGCAAAAAAGCAAAATGGCTGTCTGAGGAGGCCTTACAAATACCTGTGAAAAGAAGAGAAGTGAAAAGCAGAGGAGAAAAGGAAAGATATTCCCATTTGAATTCAGAGTTCCAAAGAATAGGAAGGAGAGGTAAGAAAGTCTTCCTCAGTGATCAATGCAAAGAAATAGAGGAAAACAACAGAATAGGAAAGACTAGAGATCTCTTCAAGAAAATTAGAGATACCAAGGGAATATTTCATGCAAAGATGGGCTCGATAAAGGACAGAAATGGTATGGACCTAACAGAAGCAGAAGATATTAAGAAGAGGTGGCAAGAATACACAGAAGAACTGTACAAAAAGATCTTCATGGCTACCAACAGACCAGATACACTGGATCCTGCTTTGCTTCGTCCAGGCAGATTAGATAGAAAAATACATATTGATTTACCAAACGAACAAGCAAGGTTAGATATATTGAAAATCCATGCAGGTCCCATTACAAAGCATGGTGAAATAGATTATGAAGCAATTGTGAAGCTTTCAGATGGCTTTAATGGAGCAGACCTAAGAAATGTTTGTACTGAAGCAGGTATGTTTGCAATTCATGCCGATCATGATTTTGTAGTACAGGAAGACTTCATGAAAGCAGTCAGAAAAGTGGCTGATTCTAAGAAGCTAGAGTCTAAATTGGACTACAAACCTGTTTAATTTACTGTAAGGTTTTTGATGGCTGCATGACATCTATTGGCTTAGTTTTAAAAAAGTTAAGGAAAATAATGTATGTATTGGCAATGATCTCATTAATAGCATATGAATAAAAATGTGTATGAATAACATTGTAAAAATTAGTAATTCAGTAATTCTGCTTTTAAGAAGTACAGAGGAAATTTGTATGTTTGTTAATGTTGCATTTATTGCAGCAGAAGTCAGAAGAGTATGTTGAAGCTTTTTGTATTTGCTGTGTGAGTATTTTGTAAAACCTTGAAAATGGTTTGACATAGTAGTACCAGGGAGCATTTCTTATGACTTATTTTATATCACTTGTTTTCCTCATCCTAAAAAGTTTAATAAAATCTGTTTAATTTAGTAAAAAAAAAAAAAAAAAAAATCTTCAAGACCCAGATAATCACGATGGTGTGATCACTGACCTAGAGCCAGACATCCTGGAATGTGAAGTCAAGTGGGCCTTAGAAAGCATCAGTATGAACAAAGCTAGTGGAGGTGATGGAATTCCAGTTGAGCTATTTCAAATCCTGAAAGATGATGCTGTGAAAGTGCTGCCCTCAATATGCCAGCAAATTTGGAAAACTCAGCAGTGGCCACAGGACTGGAAGAGGTCAGTTTTCATTCCAATCCCAAAGAAAGGCAATGCCAAAGAATGCTCAGACTACCGCACAATTGCACTCATCTCACACGCTAGTAAAGTAATACTCAAAATTCTCCAAGCCAGGCTTCAGCAATACGTGAACGATGAACTTCCAGATGTTCAAGCTGGTTTTAGAAAAGGCAGAGGAACCAGAGATCAAATTGCCAACATCCGCTGGATCATCAAAAAAACATGAGAGTTCCAGAAAAACATCTATTTCTGCTTTATTGACTATGCCAAGCTTTTGACTGTGTGGATCACAATAAACTGTGGACAATTCTGAAAGAGATGGGAGTACCAGACCACCTGACCTGCCTCTTGAGAAACCTATATGCAGGTCAGGAAGCAACAGTTAGAACTGGACATGGAACAACAGACTGGTTCCAAATAGGAAAAGCAGTACATCAAGGCTGTATATTGTCACCCTGCTTATTTAACTTCTATGCAGAGTACATCATGAGAAACCCTGGGCTGGAAGAAGCACAAGCTGGAATCAAGATTGCCAGGAGAAATATCAATAACCTCAGATATGCAGATGACACCACCCTTCTGGCAGAAAGTGAAGAGAAACTAAAAAGCCTCTTGATGAAAGTGAAAGTGGAGAGTGAAAAAGTTGGCTTAAAGCTCAACATTCAGAAAATGAAGCTCTTGGCATCTGGTCCCATCACTTCATGGGAAATAGATGGCGAAACAGTGGAAACAGTGTCAAACTTAATTTTTGGGGGGGCTCCAAAATCACTGCAGATGGTGACTGCAGTCATGAAATTAAAAGACACTTACTCCTTGGAAGGAAGTTATGACCAAACTTGACAGCACATTAAAAAGCAGACATTACTTTGTCATCAAAAGTCCATATTGTCAAGGCTCTGGTTTTTCCAGTGGTCATGTATGGATGTGTGAGTTGTACTGTGAAGAAAGCTGAGTGCCAAAGATCGATGCTTTTGAACTGTGGTGTTGGAGAAGACTCTTGAGAGTCCCTTGGACTGCAAGGAGATCCAACCAGTACATCCTAAAGGAGATCAGTCTTGGATGTTCATTGGAAGGACTAATGTTAAAGCTGAAACTCCAATACTTTGTCCATCTCATGTGAAGAGTTGACTCATTGGAAAAGACCCAGATGCTGGGAGGGATTGAGGGCAGGAGGAAAAGGGGACGATAGAGGATGAGATGGCTGGATGGCATCACTGACTCGATGGACACGAGTTTGTGTAAACTCTGGGAGTTGGTGATGGACAGGGGGGCCTAGCATGCTGCGATTCCTGGGGTTGCAGAGTCAGACAAAACTGCGCAACTGAACTGAACTGAACCTTAATTTTAGGATGTGGTGTATGTGCTAAGTCACTTCACTCCTGTCCTACTTTTTGTGACTCCATGGACTGTAGCAAAGTCACTCAGTTGTGTCAGACTCTTTGTGATCCCATGGACTGTAGCCCACCAGGCTCCTCCATCCATGGACTTTTCTAGGCAAGAGTACTGGAGTGAGTTGCCATTTCCTTCTCCAGGGGATCTTCCTGACCCAGGGATCAAACCCGCCTGGGTTTCCTGCATTGCAGGCAGACGCTATACCATCTGAGCCAGCCAAGAATACTGGAGTTGCCATTTCCTCTCCAGGAGTTCTTCCCAATCCAGGAGTCAAACCTCTGTCTGTTATGTCTACCTTCATTGGCAGGCAGGTTCTTTACCACTAGCACCACATGGGAAGAATAAACAGTGCCAAATTTTAAACCTTTTAATTTTATGCACAGCCCTCTACTTTAAGTATCAGTTATTAAATAATGAATTCTACTGTTAAAATTGTAATTCCAGTACAAATATAAATTTAACAAAATGCAGATATTAATTTGCCTAAATAAAAGTTAATGAAGCCAGTAAAGTGGAAAAATTGCTTCACTGTTTTTCCAAAAAGCAGATACATATATAGGCAATCAGGAATCTGAAAAAATATATATTGCTTTATAAATGTATAACTAAATTTTCTGGATGCATGCTCAGTCGCTCAATCATATCCATCTCTTTCTGACCCTATGGACAATGGCTGCCCCAGGTTCCTCTGTCCATGGGATTTTCCAGGTTAGAATCTGGAGTGGGTCACCATTTCCTCCTCCAGGGGATCTTCCCAACCCAGGGATCAAACCTGGGTCTTCTGCATTGGCAAGTGGATTCCTTACCACTGAGCCACCTGAGAAACCAAATTTTGTTGAGGGAAAATGATCGTAAAAGTTACACCTTCAACAGACAAATTTATATTTATTTCTGTTAGAAAAAGATAATTTGCCTTGCCATTAATTGTCTATATCTTACAAAGTAGTAAAATAACTAAAGTAACTCAGACAATGAACGGCATAGGTTCTATATTTTATTTTTAATGGAAAGACAACTTTTGGTCAATTTCAAAGTCTTTCACAAGAACTTTAATTAGCTGACATTATGTGACAAGGAAAAGATTCTCAATATTTGCTTTCCATGAAAACTCCAGGAGACCGTGAAGGACAGGGAATCCTGGCTTGCTACAGTCCATGGGGTTGCAAAGAGTCAGACAGCGACTGAGCAACAAAAACAACAATGACCATTTTAATACAGCAATCATGATTGTTCAATACACAGAATCAAAATGGAATTTTACAGTTAAATCTGATATGTGGATAACTTAAGAGATTGTTTTGATGAGATTAAAAAAAAAAAACCACACTACATATTCCTACTCAACTTGCTTCCACTACCACTTCTATTAATAGCACCTCTATTTGCCTTAGGGAAAAATATATTTCAACTTTAGGCCATAATTTCATCTTGGAATTAATACGTGTAAGCCTTAATTTAGTGTGTTAGGGAAATGCAGTAAGTAAACATAGTAAATAAACACACTATCTAAACTTAGAAAAATAGAGTACACAGTCAGCAGAGAGGAAAATAAGAAGAAACTGTTGACTGAATATAAGTCCTAGAGAAAAGAACAGAAAGAATAGCATGCAAAGCATAAACAAGTCCAAATATAACACAAAATAAAACACATGTTATTAGATTGTACTCTTCCCTTAAAAAAAAACATAGATATGTGCTTCAATAAGAAACACTTAAAATATAATGGCACAGAAACTTTTGAAAATAATGAGGGTATTTTACATATATTATGATTCAGTGATTTAATAGATTACCATACAGTTATATAATATAACTTCTGGCAAATCTACCCTTCCAATTTACAGGCATATAAAGCTTAAAAGGCATCATTGACATATATCCAACCCAAAAGAAAATGCTGTTCACACTGCTGCTGCTAAATTGCTTCAGTCGTGTTCGACTCGGTGCGACCCCATAGACGGCAGCCCACCAGGCTTGCCCGTTCCTGGGATTCTCCAGGCAAGAACACTGGAGTGGGTTGCCATTTCCTTCTCCAATGCATGAAAGTGAAAAGTGAAAGGGAAGTTGCTCAGTGGTGTCCGACTCTTAGCGACCCCATGGACTGCAGCCTACCAGGCTCCTCCGTTCATGGGATTTTCCAGGCAAAAGTACTGGAGTGGGGTGCCATTATTAAACGCAAACAAAATACAATTGTTTCTCAATTCCCTGAACCAACCCACCAGCATCTCTCATCTGAATCACTTCAACAGTTATTATGGAAACCTCCTATTAGGTTTCCATAATAACTGATGATGATCTTCTCCAAATAAAGTCAGCTTTTGTTTCCCCCTATACCAAACTGCAGTAGCTCTTCATTTCAGTTATAGCCTTGAAGATCATTGAAGGAATTTGGCATTAGACACATGTAGATGACTTCAAGTATTTCTCAGCATGAGCAAACCAAAGAGTGGATTTCCCAACTATTATACTCCAAATGACAGCTTGAAGTTGTTCTGTAGATAGTAACTGAATAAGTGAGAAAACAACTGTGCAAATAAATTTTTTTGGCATATTCTTCTCAGAAATGGAGAGATCAAGCACATTAAAAGAGAGAAGTTGTGGTAAATGTAAATTATTCTAGGATTAAAATTGTTGTAATAAGCATCCAGAATAGCAGTGCACCTGAAAATTAGAAAGTACTTATTCTTCAAGTACATATGGAAACTTTGTAAAAAAAATAACATTTATTTAAAAACAAGCTAGCAAATATATAAAACTAGAACCACAGACTAGGGAACAAATAATGTAAAAGAAAGTAGAATATAGGTAAGAACAAACATTAATAAAAGTGAAATTTGATTTTATATTTTATTTTTTAAAAATGATATTCTAAATGAAAATCTCATTCTTAGAAAAGATTGATAAAATGCACAAGTGTTTGACAAAACTTGTCATAAACAAAATTGAGATACACACATACATACACATTGTCAGAGGACAAAACATATGGAATGAAATATAAAATAGAGACTTATGGCCAAAAAAATTAAGCTAAAATTAAAAACACAATTTTTTAAAACAATTATTAACTAGCAAAAATGACTCAAGAAAAATATTAAATTTGAATAATAATCAATATTCATTTAAATAACTAAAATAGAAGTTAAATCTCCTTCCCAAATTCTGCTTCTAGAAACTTTTATCAAGTCATAAAGAGATGAGTCCTGTCTTATGAAAAGAAGAAAACATTTCATTAGATTACTAAAACTTTTAAGACCAAAATAGACTGAGAAAACTTCTTGAGAAACCAAAATTATAGGCAAATTTCCCTTCTTAACACTGATACAAAGTTAATAAGTAAATTACTATCAAACTTTCCCTGGCAATGTATATTAAAAATAAGAACAATATATCAAGACCAAAAAGATATGAGTAAAGATACACACTTTATTTAAGCTTATAAAAGAAGACCTAAATTAATTTTGATGACTCCTTATGTTCTTTTGTGGGAAGAATTAAATTCCTTTCTAGTTAGTTAAGTAATATATGTAGAATTCAGGGCAATTTTAATAAAAATGTAGACAGGAATTTGTACTAAAAATTGAAGCATAATTATGCAGAAATCTAGAAAGAGTGCAAAATTGTTGTTTTCAGTCATTAAGTCGTGTCTGACTCTTTGTGACTCCATAAACTCCAGCATGTCAGGCTTCCCAGTTCTTTGCTATCTCCCAGAGTGTTCAAAGTCATGTCTATCAAGTCAGTGATGTTATCCAACCATCTTTTCCTCTGCTGCATTCTTCTTCTAGTGCCCTCAATCTTTCCCAGCATCAAAGTCTTTTCCAATGAATTGGCTCTTCACATCAGGTGGTCAAAGTATTGGAACTTCAACTTCAGCATCAGTCCTTTCAGCAAATATTCAGGGTTGATTTCCTTTGGGATTGACTGGTTTGATTGAAATGTAGAAAGAACACAAAATACTAAAGAAATGTTGAAGAATAAGAAACAATGAAGAAAGGAAGCTGGGAGGGAAGTTCAAGAGGAAAGGGACTTATGTATACCTCTGGTAGATTCATATTGATGTTTGGCAGAAATCAATACAATTCTGTAAAGCAATGATCATTCAACTAAAAAATTAGTAAATTTTTAAAAAGTAACAGAGAGGCAGAACTTAACCTACTTGTTATCAAGATAAATCTATACAATTTGAAATAGTGTGGTTCATTGAAGCAATATTTTAAAAGCCATGAGAAAATTATATGTCAATAAATAGGTACTGCACTAATAAATGACTGCAAGCAATCTGTCATTATATTTCTTTTAACCATTACCAGGTTATTTAGAGGTTACATTACAAAATAGATGGAACCTGCAAAAACTAGATTTCTGTGTAGTTTATATATATTAATACATCCCAAGTGACACCTGTGATAAAGAACCTGCCTGCCAATGCAGGAAATATAAAAGACTGGGTTTGATACCTGGATCAGGAATATCCCCTGGAGGAGGGCACAACAACCCACTCAAGTATTCATGCCTGGAGAATCCCATGGATAAAAGAGCCTGGTAAGATACAGTCCAGTCCAAAGGGTCACAAAAAGTTGGACATGACTGAAGGGACTTAAGATATATATATATATGTCTCTGTGTGTGTATACTTTATCTGTAATATTTATATTATAAACTTATATTTATTTCATTCTTAATAAGATCCCTTATGATTATATAATAGATGTGAAAAATAGATTCAAGGGATTAGATTTGATAGACAGAGTGCCTGAAGAATTATGCATAGAGGTTCAGCATTGTAGAGGAGATGGTTATTAAAACCATCCCCAAGAAAAAGAAATGCAAAAAGGCAAAATTGTTGTCTGAGGAGTCCTTACAAATAGCTGAGAAAAGAAGAAAAGTGAAAGGCAAGGGAGAAAAGGAAAAGTATACCCATTTGAATGCAGAGTTCCAGAGCATAACAAGGAGAGATATGAAAGCTTTTTTAAGTGAACAAGGCAAAGAAAACAACAGAATGGGAAAGACTAGAGATCTCTTCAAGAAAATTAGAGATGCCAAGAAAACATTTCATGCAGAAATAGGCACAATAAAGGATAGAAATGGTATAGACCTAACAGAAGCAGAAGATATTAAAGAGAGATGGCAAGAATACACAGAAGAACTATTCAAAAGTCTTAATGAACCAAATAACCGTGATGGTGTGATCACTCACCTAGAACCAGACATCCTGGAGTGTGAAGTCAAGTGAACCTTAAGAAGCATCCCTACAAATAAAGCTACTGGTGGTGAAGGAATTCTGGCAGAGCTATTTCAAATCCTAAAAGATGATGCTGTGAAAGTGCTGCACTCAGTATGCCAGCAAATTTGGAAAACTCAGCAGTGACCACAGGATTGGAAAAAGTCAATTTTCATTTCCAGTCCCAAAGAAAGGTAATGCTAAAGAATGTTCAAACTACCCCAACAGTCACATTCATTTCACATACTAGCAAAGTAACGCTTAAAAGCCTTAAAGCTGGGCTTCAACAATATGTGAACTGAGAATTTCCAGATGTACAAGCTGGGTTTAGAAAAAGCAGAGGAGCCAGAAATCAATTTTCCAACATTCATTAGATCATAAAGAAAAACAAAAGATTTCCAGAAAAATATCTACTTCTGCTTTGTTATGCTAAAGGCTTTGACTGAGTGGATCACAAAAAACTGTGAAAAAATTATTGAAAAGGTGGGAATACCAGACCACCTTACCTGCCTCCTGAGAAACCTGTATGCAGGTCAAGAAACAATAGCTAGAACCAGACATGGAACAGCGGACTGATTCCAAATTGGGAAACGAACACTTCAAGGCTGTCTACTGTCACCCTGCTCATTTAACTTACATGCAGAGTACATCATGCAAAATGCCAGGCTGAATGAAGCATAAGCTGGAATCAAGATTGTTGGGAGAAAAATCAGTAACCTCAGAGATGCAGATGATACCACCCTTATGGCAGAAAAGGAAGAAGAATTAAAGAGCCTCTTGAGGAAGGTGAAAGAGGAAAGTGAAAAAGCTGGCTTAAAACAACCTTCAAAATACAAAGATCATGGCATCTGGTTCCATCACTTCAGGGCAAATAGATGGGGAAGCAATGGAAACTGTGACAGACTTTATTTTCTTGGGCTCCAAAATCACTGTAGATTATGACTGCAGCCATGAAATTAAAAGCCTCTTGCTCCTTGGAAGAAAAGCAATGACAAACCTAGACAGAATATTAAATAGCAGAGTCAAAGCTATGGTTTTTCCAGTAGTCATATACAGTTGCGAGAGTTAGACCATGAAAAAAGGCTGAGCGTCAAAGAATTGATGCCTTCAAACTATGGTGTTGGAGAACACTCTTGAGAGCCCCTTGGACAGCAAGGAGATCAAATTAGTCAATCCTAAAGGAAATCAACTATGAATATTCACGGGAAGGACTGATGCTGAAGCTGAAGCTGCAATACTTTGTCTACCTGATGGGAAGATCTGACACATTGGAAAAGACCCTGATGTTGGGAAAAATTGAAGGCAGAAGGAGAAGTGGATGACAGAGGATAATATTGTAGGATGGCACCACCAACTCAATGGACATGTTGCTGTTGTTGTTCAATTTCTCAGTCATATCCAACTCTTTGCAACACTGTGAACTGCAACAGATACGAGTTTGAGCAAACTGTGGGAGATGGTGAAGGACAGTGAAGCCTGAGGTCCTGCAGTCCATGGGGTCATAGAGTCAGATATGACTGAGGGATTGAACAAAAGCAAACATATATATTTTATACTAATAACCATGTCTTATTTTATAAAATTATACACTTTATATTACATGTACATATTTTAGGCATGGATTGAAGTTAGAATTTTGCAATTCATCTTATAATATCACTTTCAATTGCTGAATACACAAGATATTTCAAATGGTGTATTTAGTTGTTGCAAATTCTTGAAGCAATTTTAGATTGGTATTTATGTTACATAGACCAAAATGTTAAGAGAAAGAGAGGAGTAGGTTTACAAAAGAACAAGGAAATCCCTGAAATCAGAATGGGACAAATAATCAGTGTTTTCTGAGTAGCAAGAGAAGATCTCCTGGAGAAATTGTTTCTCTGTGGTAAATGTTTAAGGGCCAAGTGAACAAACAGAGCAATTATAGAGTATTTTGTCTGACTTTTACAAATAAGAAGTGAGAGGCCCCTGAGTTGGGTTGCACTGAATAGAAGGACACCGGTCAGATGGATTCTCCACTTTGCTTTCTAAATATTTTATGACAATTGACTCTGTGTTCTTTGTAATTGGTCCTGATGGCTTTGTAATTACTTTGTCTCAACAAACGCTGAAATCGTGAATAGGTTTTATTGTTTCATTTGTGTTTTTCTTGCCAGTTCCTCCTTTGGGATCCTGTGGCTGCTGCAGTTTGACAAGAATGTGTTTGTAGGGGAAAAATGTGTCCAGTGATTGTTTATCTTTATTATTTCTGTTTTACTCAGCTTTGCTGCATAGGCTTTGCAGCTCACCCTCCAATTCCCCAGGAAGATAGCAACGTCGTTACCAAGAGTACATTCTGTACCTAACTAAAACAGAGACACTTTGCCAACAAAGGTCCATCTAGTCAAGGCTATAATTTTTCCAGTAGTCATGTACGGATGTGAGAGTTGAACTATATAAAAAGCTGAGGCCAAAGAATTGATGCTTTTGAACTGTGGTGTTGGAGAAGACTCTTGAGAGTCCCTTAGACTGCAAGGAGATTCAACCAGTCCATCCTAAAGGTGATCAGTCCTGAGTGTTCATTGGAAAGACTGATGTTGAAGCTGAAACTCCAGTACTTTGGCCACCTGATGCAAAGAACTGAGTTATTGGAAAAGACCCTGATGCTGGGAAAAATTGAAGGCAAGTGGAGAAGGTGATGACAGAGGATGAGATGGTTGGATGGCATCACTGACTCAATGGACATGAGTTTGGGTAAACTCTGGGAGTTGGTGATGGACAGGGAGGCCTGTCCACCTGTCCATGGAGGTGTTCTGCAGTCCATGGGGTTGCAAAGAGTCAGACACAACTAAGCGACTGAACTGAACTGAACTGATTGGAGATTAATGTTGGAGAGAAGTCTGATGTCAACTCCACTTGGGAAGAGGGTTTCAACCCAAAGCAGAGAAAGTCTTTGGAGACAAGATAAGGGCCTGCCTTTCAGTTGTTTGAAGCTTATTAGATTGGCATGATTTATGTAACTGCACAATTTGCTCTGTGTATATGTTTTTGTGCCTCTGTGCAAACTAACCTGTAACAATGCAATACAGTCCTATCATATCTTTTCTGAATCCTTTAATGAGATACAATCCTCACATCACGGTTCTGCCTTTGGCTAGAGAGACTTAATGCTCACAGACATGTTCACCTCTACCCTGAGCTTTAGGACATGCATTTATGCATGATTTTTAAATTAAGCAAAAGAAATCACAGAGTGATGCTGACTGCTGATGGCAGTCATTTTTCAGTGGATATGATTATTTGAACTTTGATGATCCCAGAAAGTTTTTTGTGTCATGACCCAAGCCATATCTAAATGTTTTCATTTCCTTTCCAAGCAATCTATATAAAAGCCTCCTATATTGTGTGAGTGACATACAAATAATAATAAAAGAGAGATACCTATCCTGAATAAAGTAGAATTTCCTAAAAATTTAGAATATATTTGTCAGAAGTGTGTTTTTTCCCTCCGTTTTGTCTCATTGCAACAAAGACTTGAAATCATAGACTGGTGTTAGAGCTCAACATTTTACTATGGTTACAGCTCAACATTTTATTAAGCAGACAGCAGACAGTATACCTGAAGGTGAGGTGGGCCACCCCCCTAGAGCCTCAGCCTGTCTTGATTTCCCCTTTTTATCCTTTCTGTCTCCTCCCCCGGAGCCTGTCTTATGCAAACTAGGACAAATCTAGGACCCACCATCTATGAGAGGTTCCCACTCCTATCACTGGAGTTTTTTCCTTTGTTCCCTCTTTCAAGGGCTTTTTCCCTTTCCTTTTCTGTCTTTTAGCCACCACCATTTTGGACTCTCTTTTTCTATCCTAACTACCTAATATCTTTAATGACTGTAATTTGCACCTTATATTTTATTTCCTATAGTTTGCAGTAATAAATCAACTGACTTGCAGTCAGATAAAAGTACAAAGTTTTTTCCCAATATTACAGGACTGTTGAAATTTTTTCCAGTAGAGTCCTAAGCAATGTGTAGTTTAATAACCTAATGATCTAGCCAAATCCAAATCTATGATCCAGTATGAATACAGTTTGACCTGAGCATTTGCATTTGCATTAAAATGTTAGTAAACACTCTAGGTAAAAATCCTAGGTGATCATTACCACAGGTAGTCTATGAAGAATATTTTGAGAAATATAGGCAAGAACTTCTGTGCCTACACAGAGACCCTCTTGATTTTAATATAAATCACATTGATGACTGATGGTTTCCTTAGTCATATCTTTAGGGCAAAACCAAAAGTATTGGAAATACAATCTATACAATGTTCTAGTCCACCTTAACAGAATTTAGGTTTTCAATAATCATTTTGAAAATTGTATTTAATAGCTCCTCTAATAAACAAAACAAAATATTTTAGTGTTTCCCCAATGAACAAGAATAATGTAGAGTACAGTTTTATCTGCTCTTTTGTCATTATTGTTGCTCCCTAATTTAATAGTGTGCAGTTAGGCTATGAGCTTCCCTGATGGCTCTGTGGTAAAGAATCTGCCTGCTAATGCAGAAGACAGAGGTTCGATCCCCGGTCTGGGATGATCCCCTAGAGAAGGAAATGGCAGCCAGCTTCACAGTATTCTTGCCTGGGAAGTGCCATGGACAGAGGTGCCTGGGGAGTTACAGATCATGGGGTTGCAAAAGAGTCTGACAAGACTGAGCAACTAAACAAAAACAACAACAGTTAGCCTACATTTGTTGACATTTCTCCAGCAAAGATAGACACAACTTCCATAAGAAGCATAGAATAAAGAGCCTAGCAGGGCTGAAAGATAATGGCAAATCAACCACTGGGATAGGACAAGGTGCTTGACTGAAACAGATTGGAGAAATCTAATCTGCCACTGAGGAATTGGTACCCTAGGAAATATAAACTTATAATAGGTATGAAAAAGTTACTCTAGCAGTTAAACAGAGTTTAGGAACTGGACATGCAAGATCAGTTACTCTTTATCCAAATTTTTATTATTAAATCAACATAGGGCTTCCCAAGTGGCACTAGTGGTTAAGAACACTCCTGCCAATACAGGAGACATAAGAGACACAGATTTGATCCTTAAGTTTGGAAGATCCTCTGGAGGAGGGCATGGCAACCCACTCCAGTATTCTTGCCTGAAGAATCTCATGGAAAGAGGAGGCTGGAGGGCTACAGACCATGGAATCTCAAAGAGTAGGACACAACTGAATCGACTTAGCATGCATGCATGCCTGGAATCAGGGTTAACTATCAACAGTCCCCAAATTCCCAGATCCTAGGACAATTGACCAGCTAATCAAATCAAGGCTCTGATGCTGCAACAGAGAAAGGGGAGTTCCTATGTGGAACTTGGACATAAATGCATTCCAAACTGTAGGGTTTCTAGTTGCAAATTGTATGCGCTTTAAACTCCCACAGCAGGGAACAGGGATCACAGAGAATAAAGCAGAACTTCCATAGATAGGATAAATTGTTTTCCTTGAAGAAAACTGATAACTAGATACCAAAAAAAGTGCACATGTTTTGACCAGACCAGCAGCCAGTTTTACAAAGTTGGTAAGTGTTGATTCTGCAAGGAGTAGTGGAAAGACAATGGATAACTGCAGTAGTTGATGTTGAAATGTATTTTTATGTGGCCAAAATAATTGAGTTATTGAACTGCTCAGTTTTGGCTTATGTAGATGAATCAATTTGGATTTATAAGTGAAATTAAATCTTATTCAGGCACTATTACATAAATTTAATCATACATTTCAGATAAATTTACTATTACCTTTAGAATACTCTCTCTCTCTCTTTTTTTTTTTTTTAACCTGTGGGGATGAATGTGGTATTCCTCAGTAAATCTAATAGCCAGTTTTCAACCACTACTATGAAAAAGCATTGTTTCTCCAGATATATTAGGTGAAACATTAACCTTGATAACATTTAGATGCTAAATTGTACCAACAGATGCATATTTTTAATTGTAATATGTTAAAGGCTACAAGATGGGCTTCCCTGGTAGCTCAGTAGGTAAATAATCCACCTGCAATGCAGGAAATCTGTGCTCGATTCCTGGGTTGAGAAGATCCCCTGGATGGGGGCATGGCAACCCACTCCAATATTATTACATGGAGAATCTCACAGACATAGGAGCCTGGTGCACTACAGTCCATGCAGTAGCAAAGAGTGAGACATGACTGAACGACTAAACGCAGCACAGCAAGTCTATAAGATATAGCCACTATGGGAAGGTAGAGTCATGGGAACTGAAATACACTACCCCTTCTCCAACATGTCTAAATATTCTTACAAATTAGTAAAAGTAACTAACAAGTATTGAGAAGTTAACACAGTAATAACTCATTGCTGCAACAGTATTTACCAATTTTAGTAATAATGAGGCCAAACAAAGAATAAATCAAATTATTTTCTCCACATCATATGATTAGAAATCATCAGAGCTGAGATGTAAAGACCAGTGCTTCACTCTAAAGTTCTTTACTTCTCTCTGTGGCAAACAGCATCTGGAATGACACACTGCACTACCTCTGGGATTGTGAATTTGAGAGATTTTGCTCCTGTGATTAAGTTATGTTATAAAACCCAGTTGACTTTCAACTAGGAAGATTATCTGGATGGACCTGACTTATTCACATGAACCTTAAAAGCAGAGTTGCTGCCAACTGATCACAGATAAGAAGTCAGAAAGATGAACTTGGTCTACTCTAGAAGAAAGCAGAAACCTCAGTTTTGAATTGTATTGGAGACAGGCAGCTACTAACAGCTAAGACCAGTCCTCATACAAGAGCTGTTAAGGAATTGGAGACCTCAGTCCTACAACTACAAGAAACTGATTTCTGCCTACTATGAATGAACTTGGAGGTGGATTTTCCCCCAGAGCCTCACAAACAAGAACAGCCTGAGCACCATCTCAAGTTTAGGCTTGTGATACCCTGTCAGTAAGTCAGTCCAGTCACTCAGTCGTGTCTTTCTTTGGGACCCCAGGGACTGCAGCACACTAAGCCTCCCTGTACACCACCAACTCCCGGAGTTTACTCAAATTCATGTCCATTCAGTCAGTGATGCCATCCAACCATCTCATTCTCTGTCACCCGCTTCTCCTCCTGCCCTCAATCTTTCCCAGCATCAGGGTCTTTTCAAATGAGTCAGCTCTCCGCATCAGATGGCCAAAGTATTGGAGTTTCAGTTTCAGCATCAGTCCTTCCAATGAATGTTCAGGACTTATTTCCTTTAGGATGGACTGGTTGGATCTGCTTGCAGTACAAGGGACTCTCAAGAGTCTTCTCCAACACCACAGTTCAAAAGCATCAATTCTTTGGCCTCAGCTTTCTTTATAGTCCAACTCTCACATCCATACATAACTACTGGAAAAAACAACAACATAGCTTTGACTAGACAGACCTTTGTTGGAAAAGTAAAATCTCTGCTTTTTAATATGTTGTCTAGATTGGTCATAACTTTTCTTCCCAGGGGCAAGTGTCTTTTAATTTGATGGCTGCAGTCAACATCTGCAGCCCCCCAAAATAAAGTCTTTCACTGTTCCCATTGCTTCCCCATCTATTTGACATGAGGCGATGGGACTGAATGCTGTGATCTTAGTTTTCTGAATGTTGATTTTTAAGCCAACTTTGTCACTCTCCTCTTTTACTTTCATCAAGAGGCTCTTTAGTTCGTCTTTGCTTTCTGCCATAAGGGTGGTGTCAGCTGCATATCCGGAGAAGGCAATGGCAACGCACTCCAGTACTCTTGCCTGGAGAATCCCGGGGACAGAGGAGCCTGGTGGGCTGCCGTCTATGGGGTTGCACAGAGTCGGACATGACTGAAGTGACTTAGCAGCAGCAGCAGCAGCAGCAGCAGCAGCAGCAGCATCAATTGCATATCTGAGGTTTGGTAATTCTCCCGGCAATCTTGATTCCAGCGTTTGCTTCATCCAGCCCAGTGTTTCTCATGATGAACTCTGCATATCAATTAAATAAGCAGGGTGAATATACAGCCTTGACGTACTCCTTTCCTAATTTGGAACCAGTTTGTCGTTCCATGTCCAGTTCTAACTGTTGCTTCCTGACCTGCATACAGATTTCTCAAGAGGCAGATCAGGTGGTCTAGTATTCCATCTCTTTAAGAATTTTCCACTCTTTAAGAATTTTCCACGGTTTGTTGTGATTCACATAGTCTGGATAACTGTGTAATACCCTGATCAGAAATCTAAGCCACGTGACCCCGGACTACAGAATTGTGAGCTAATAAATGGCTATTCAGTATATTCCCAGCATATGAATGAGTTCCTTTCTGAGAGTGCATTCGTAAGTTGAATTTGTTCATTAAGTCCAACAGAGTTAGCCTAGAACACAACTAACACAATTGAGCTATACAATACTGTATTGTAATAGACATAATACTTTCCATACAAATAATACATTAAAGAAACAGATATTCACAAAATAAAAAAGACTTTTTTAAAATTACAGTATAGGATATTGAAAAGTACAGTAGTACAGTACAACAGCTGGCATATCATGATGGGCATCAGTGAACAGGCAAGAAGAGTTACAGACTGGAGGAGGTTGAGGAGTCAGGAGATGATAGAGCTGAAGGGTTGTCATTAATAGGAGATGGAGGGGAAACTGCAATTTCACTCATATCACAGGCTTGAAATAGAGATATTGTATTATTGTGCTTTATACACTGCTCTATAGTAAAGTACACAAAACACAACCACTTGTAGAGGATGCATGCATGTGACAACAGTGTACACCAGAAACGTGAACTAACTCATGTGACTGGACATTCAAATGCATATTCACTTCTTTGAACGTTTGCAACTTGAATGTTCATATGTAGGGGACTTACTGTAGTTAAGTTTGTGATCAGTTGTTATGCAGCAATAGAAAACTAATTCATCTCCCGTTTGCTACCGGTATGAAGGAACTCTACCCACTTTGTATTTCTACATGCTGATCTTAATGCCAGGCTCTAAAGGTACAAAGAACAGTCTGGATTGTTTTACTATCAGTGAATCAATTCACAGTCGGTGTCAAAAATAGTCAAAGGTAGTAAAACATAACTATTTTAATAGAAAAACTGTTTGAAAAAATTTTAAGACAAATATCAAATGCTTTTCAATATTTCCTGGCTATGTCTTTATCTCTCCCTATATAATCCTATGGTGAGAACATACCTATGTCAGTGTTGGCAAGGATACTATAAAATAAAATCTCAGTCTACCACTTATCCCAGAAAATCTGTGCTACCTTAGGAATGATCCAAATTTACCTTTGTCTACAAATCTGAGGCTTTCCAGTCTTCTTTCCTTATCATTGGCTTATATTTGTTCCTTATTAAATGACAAGAAAATTAGAAAATATATAAATTCTTCATCATCAGAGGGATAGCTTTAACTGGCATAGTCTGATCAAATTTTGTTTTCAAGTAAATTCGCAGGAATCACTTTGTCTAATTAGTAGTTTTGTTATGACATATGTTGATGCTGTTCTTTACTGATTCCCTTTTAATTTTTGTTTTCTGCAAAGTATGTCAAAGCAGCTAATATTCTCTAAAGTACAAGAGACTAATCGGTCTTTAAGAACTAAGAAATAATTAAGTTCAAATATCTCATACTTCCTTATAACAATCAGATGAAAATTATTATCAATGATACTAAAGCATAGATAGATCTGTATGAAAATAATATTACAGTCCAATTTACTCTGATAAGTTATAAAGTTGATTATGAGTTATTAGCAAGTCTGCTTTCCAGAAGGAAAACCAGCAGTATCAACACTATTGGCAATATTTATATTGTAATTATTGTAAAATTTGAAGCATCTCAATTAAGAAGATGCCCTGGACCAAGTTTTCTTATAGAAAACACAAATGAAGAAAGCTGAACAAGCTTAACTGGTTGAACTTCTTTCTTAAGGGACTTAAAACCTTCATGAACCCCATATAAATTCTGCAGGGGAAAATGCAGTAAGTATTAATTAAATATTATATTATGGTATATTGTAGTAGAAATATGAACATAAGCTCAATTCTGACATTTTAAGTGGCATGTGCACGTTTAAGTTGAACTAAGACTCATGAATAAATGAATAATGTTACAGCTGAAAAGAACCTGAAGGTCTTCTAATTTACTTCTCTAAGTCTTTGTTTCAAGACAGAGAATAAGTCCATAGCATCAATAACTACTCAAAAATTACATATATACATGTTTATTTGTGTCAAGTCGACTTTCAACCAAATCCATTTCAGAGAAATCAAAGCCCTCTTTCCATATTCTTCCTCAGAATCTATTCATTCCAATGACTTTCAAAAAGTTTTCTTTGTCCAAGACAACCAAATCAATATTTTTAACCCTGATCTCACATGCAGCTTTCTGATCAATCTTTTCTATTATTCCTACAATATCTCCAGCTGTTTGTTTTTATTTATTTCAAAATCTTGATTTTAGAATTGAAGTTTTCAAAACTACATATTCACATTTTATGGAACTTGGTGTACCACTGTGAGTGAATAAGCCCTTTGCAACTGTATGTTTGTTTAAAACATACAAATCTTTGCCTTATTTAAAGCAGAAATCTTGGTCAGAAATTCAGCTCTGGAGTCAGTTTCTGAGGAAGCACAATATTGTTTATGACTTAACTACCAGCAATATTTGAGGGAAATGTAAGGACTTCCTCCATTTTCACAATTTACCTATTCTATTTTTAAAAAATGAATTTAGAGAGTGAAGTCAGAAACAGCAGTTATTTCAATATCATTTTTTTTTTAAGTTAAAAACCTACTTTCTATAATCCTATAATCCTGAAGGCTAACTGTTCTGATCTTTAGGAATCTCCTCATTAGTTAGAACTGGAGCATGTGTCAAATCCTCTTTGAAACTCAGGAGAAGTATTCCACTTTTTGCTGTGTTATGATGGATCTGTGCTAACCATTTAATTCATTTAGGATAACAATTCATTTTGTCTTTCTACCCAGCCCTATTGTGTGTTCCTTTTGAAAAGAACCTGAATTCTCAATAACACAGTGAATTACACCATAATTATTGTTGAATTAATGATGGGCTTGTGATGTTATTTCTGAACAAGAAAGATAGCTTAGAATGGCTAATAGGTGATTTTTTTCTTTCTTTCTTTCTTTTTTTTTTTTTTTTTACTTCTGATTTCTCGTCCTCTTTTTCATGTTCCTGTCTTTCATGTTCTCTACTCCTCTACCTTTATGCAAATGATTGTACAGTCTTTGTACTGCAGCCACAGGTTTATCCTTTCATTAATCAATAATGGATTTTCAAGGCTTTAAAAATGTGCAAATTACTGTGACAGACCTGCTGTGGTAAAGAAGATAAAGAAGGCATTGTCTCCTTCAAGGAGCTCATAGTCTAATATGGAATCTGTGGGCCAAATTTAGTTCACCACCTGTGCATGCATGTAAATTTGCTTCAGTCATGTCCGACTCAGCATCCCCATGGACTGTAGCCCACCAGGCTCCTCTGTCCATGGGATTCTCCAAGCAAGAATACAAGAGTGGGTTCCCATTTCACCATCTATTATTGTAAATTAATTTTTTAATTCAATTTCAGTCGTGGTACTTATGTTACATATTTTCTGTGGTTGTGTGTGCACACCACAGTGCCAGAGTTGAATAGTTGTAACAGAAATTGAATGGCCTGAAAAACCGAATAATCACTCTCTGATCATTTACAGAAAAGGTATGACAATTCCTTGCTTAGTAGATACTACAGCACTGAAATATAAGAACGATCAAAAAGTTAAATATGGGCTTGAAAATGTTATGCAAGGTAGAGTTTAATTAAAACTGTAGGTATGGAAGAAGATTCTGTGAGCACAATTTATGGGAACTCTGAAAAACAAGTAGGCTTTCAACTGAAAGCACTGAGATGAAGAGATCACTGGTTGCTGATAGTTTTGAAGTGCTATCAAAGACAAAGCATATATCTCCATCAAATGCACTCCTAATTATGGCCCAGTAGTAGAGGGAGATTTTTTCCAGGAAATAATGAAATGAGTTTTGTGGTAACTTTTAAGATGTATTACAGGCTCCCTTTACTTCTAGATGTTGTTAATGTGATTATACCAATTTCTTATAGCCACATCAAATGCACACTAGATTTTATTTACTATTAGAGTTTATCTCAACCATTAGAAACATTAACATTTTTACTTACAGAAATAAGGGTTTATGTTAACAAATAAAGCTTTTTACAAGCTATATGCTTTTGGACTTCCTAAATATATGTTCAATTAGTCCAAATGAAGCATTTACTTTAATAAATACATAGAAAATATCAAAACACAATTATTGGGGAGAGAAGAAAATATATAATTAGTTGTTTCAGATGTGTAGACATTTTAAGAGTGATAATAATAGGTAAATATTCATAATGGTTCAAGGGTCCAGAAATTTTTGCAGGAATCATATGTTAAAATTAGTATTCTCACTTTTGCTTAATTATCTATTGTCATTATCCTTTAACTTAAACATCTCATAATTTATAATCTCACATGATATTCTGCAGAGTAAAATTAAATATTTTAACTTAGATTGTCTCCTAGAATTCACAACTTTGTGTTCATTTCCCAGTAATTAAGGCAGAAATTCCATAAATCATGCTTTATTTATGATTTACACACAAATTAACAATTTACATAACATTTATTTTAGTCAGTACTTTAAGAACAACAACAGCATATACAAGAGGCTATGTATATTATTGGGAAATTACTATCTCAGCAAATATAATTGAAAACTATAATAGAGTAGGAAAATCTTGCCATAAAATTATTTCAATACATTTTGAAAATGAAATGATATTAGAGAAAATATAATTTCCAAATAAAATATTCTAAAAAGTTAAAATATTTATTTGATCTTGAAAGAAGGTTAAACATGTAGGTCTCATGTATAAATCATAGTACTCATGCATTTGGGGTAATCTTGGAATATTTTATTTTTTGCTCAATCTATGCAAATAATATGAAAACAAACCTTTGGTAAGAATGAAGCTAATATCCCAGCATTAAGCTCATTTAGGTTCATTGGGGACAACAGCAAAGAATGCTATCTAATTAATTAGAATGGCAGGAAACTGCATGACACATTTCTTATGGCTGGCTGGTTTAACATTCTAAAACCCTCCTGTTGATTAGAACTTGCATGTTTTAAATAGAAAAGGATGTTAGACATCCCATCTGTTGTGTAGCAGAGCTTCAGAAAAAAAAAATTGTAAAAGGTACATACAAGTCTCAATAAGTTCAAGTCAGCAGAATAAGACAAATGTAACATGTTATCTGATACCCAACATAACAGGCTAACTAATTGCTTCCAAAATTCTTTTGTTTTCCATCAAGCTATAATTAAGGAAAATGACTCTTAGAAACCTTGACATTTTGAACATATTTGTCATATAGCACAACACCTACTCAATCTCAAATTTTTTTCCTCCATGTGTGTATATGTCCACAACAGGCACAGTTGAAGAAGTACAATTTCTTTTACACCCAACACATTATGCTTGCTATGTTACAAACTATTACACAGAGCTTCATTTCCTATTATGCACATTTCTTGAGAAATTTCTTAGAAAGAATGAATTTAAAAATATTCAATTCTATTTCATGGCTGAAAACACTAATGGAAAAATCATGTACTTTTTATATATTCTCCATATATTTTACAAATATATAGATGGAAAATAAATGGACATATTAAACCCATCTGAATTAGGCTGAAATTAGATTTCCTGTACATTTGTGTGACATCATATGCATTCTCTTATGAAATATGAGTATTTAATTATACTATGGGTCACATTTGTCCCAAAGCACAACTGAACTTAAATTCATAATTATTTACCAAATCAGTATTAGCTAAGGGAGGACCACATATAATATCTATGAAATTCTCATTCTCATAAAACTACTCATGAGAAGTAACTAGGAGCAAACTTTAAAAATCAAATTAAAAAAAAAAAAACCTCTTTTCTACCTTTTCATTTTAATTTTATGGAAATACTTTCCTTTAGCTTTAAAATAAAAAGCATCAACTATGTTAATTTCTAACATTGTTAATTTCATGGTTAATTTCTAACTCATATGCAAAACCGGTGCTAGGACCACTAGGTAGACTAACGACAGAAGCTGAGAGGGAATTTATCTTGGAATATAATGAAAGAGTAATTGCCACTAGCAAAATTTCAGCTTATCAAGGCAAATCTGCCAAATGTTGTACTTATCTAGATATGAGGTGAAAATGAGATATCATCAACTAGGAAATGGAAGTCGATTAGAAGTTCAAGATATAAGTCATGCATGCATGCCAAGTCACTAAGTCATGTCCAGCTCTTTGTGACCCCAGGGACTCTAGCCTGCCAGGCTCCTCTGTCCATGGGATTATGCAGGCAAGAATCCTGGAGTGGGTTGCCATTCCCTTCTCCAAGGGATCTAAGTCATAGGTGTCCCCCAAAAAAGCATATCTTATAGAAAGCATAAACATGAGAGGCAGCAAAATTAAAAAGTCAACAATGATGTGCTTGTGGAGAAAACGAGGAAATATGTATGTATATTCATTCATAAACACACTGTGCACACACTTGTTTACTCCCCAAACAAGTCAGAGCACGCAGTAGATTGAAACTTCTACAGTGACAGTTTTCTTTAACTGTAGCAGCATCTGCCCAAACTCACATGGAGTGCCTGCTCTGGGTCCTCTAGTTCTCATTAGCTCCCCACGAAGGAAAAGGTTGCTCTTAACAACCACAGTTTGCATTTGAGATGGACAGAGCCAGAGTAGACCCGTCACTGGCCCTGAACAGAGCAAGGGTGGCCATTAGTAGTGCTCGTAAAACAGCAGAACACTAGTGGTTTTGAACTCTGACTAGTGTGCCAGAACCACCCCAAGCACATGCTGTAACCTGCACTGGGGCCAGCTCTGGCCCATCTTGCTTCAGTGCTGCCCACCTTGGTTCAATATTCAGTTCAATATCAGGACTCAGGGTGCTGATCTGGGAGTGGAGAGTGGACCTGCCTGCTCAGTCACTAAGTCATGTCTGACTCCTTGAGAACCCATAGACTGTAGCCCTGGAAGGCTCCTTTGTCCATAGGATTTTCAAGGCAAGAATAGTGGAATGGATTGGAGAGGGACACTTGAAGGGAATGGAACCAGCTCAGACCCAAGTCTCAGGGATTCTGCCAGAACTTTGGGACTGCACAGTGTCCCCAAGAGGGCAGTGTTGGCTACTGAGCATCCCTGACTCCCGCCTGGTTCCAACTCTAGATAATTGATCTTCATCCCACCTGCCACCAAGGTGATGGCAGACAGGACACCCTGAAGTAAGTATGACTCGTGCTCACTTTAGATCCAGGTCTCCCACAGAAGCACTGGGCAGAGGTAGATGGCATAGGGATATTTTCATACAAGTACACCCTAAGAACAAGAGAAAACAACTAAAAAACAACCAATAAAACAAAAAGAAAAACTTAGCTGATAAGGTGTTCAATGAAATGGTAATAGGAATGGTAACTGAACTAAGCAACAGAATAGATTATACAGGCAAGAATGCAAAGAATTATAAAAGACTATTGCAAGTAACTGTATGACAATAATATGGACGACCTGGAAGAAATGGACAAATTCTTAGAAAGGTATGATCTCCCAAGACTGAATCAGGAGGAAATAGAAAATACAACAGACCTATCACAAGAACTGAATTTGAAGTTGTGATTAAAAAGCTCTCAACAAACAAAAGTCCAGGACCAGATGCCTTCACAGGTGAATTCTATCAAACATTTAGAGAAGAGTTAACAGCTATCTTTCTGAAACTATTCTAAAAAGTTGCAGAAGAAAGAACACTCCTAAACTCTTTCCATGAGTTTTGATATCATGCAAATACCAATATACAACAACAAAAAAAGAAAATCATAGGCCAATATCACTGATGAACATAGAGACAAAATCCTCAGCAAATTATTAACAAGATGGTTGATAGTACACTAAAAAGATTGTACACCATAATCAAGTAGAATTTATCCCAGAGATGCAGAGATTTTTCAATATCTGCAAACCAGTATGATATAGCACATGAACAAAGGGAAGAATAAAAACCATATGATCATCTCAATAGATTTTGACAAAAGCTTTTGACAAAATTCAACATCCATTTATGATAAAAAAAAAAAAAATTCTCCAGAAGGTGGACATAGAGGGAATATACCTCAACACAATAAGAGCCGTATATAACAAACTTACAGCTAACATCATACTCAAAAGTGAAATACTGAAAACATTTCCTCTAAGATCAGGAACAAAACAAGGATGTTCATTCTCACCACTATTATTCAGCTTAATTTCAAAAGGCCTAGCTACAGCAATCAGAGATGAAAAAGAATAAAAGGAATCCAAATTAGAAAAGAAGAAGAAAAAAAAGCTGTCACTGTTTGTAGATGACATGATATTATAATAGAAAATCCTAAAGATACTACCAGAACTCATCAGTGAATTCAGTAAAGTTACAAAATTAATACACAGAAATATGCTGGATTTCTATATACTAACAGCGAAAGACCAGAAAGAGAAATTAAAGAAACAATCCCATTTATCATCACATCAGAAAAAGTAAAATATCTGGAAATAAATCTACTTAAGGAGACAAAAGACCTATGCTCCAAAATCTATAAGATGCTGATGAGATAAATTGAAGACAATACAAACAAATAGATGCATGAACAATTATTTATTTATTTTCAAAATAACTATGTTTCTGAAATTAAAAAAGTCAAATTTTAAAAATGAAAAATAGAGTGGGGAACTATAATTATTTGCCTATAAGGATAGCTGTGAAGATTAGAGATTATAAATAGAAACTCCTGATATTATAATGAAAATAGCCAATCCATTCTGCACTTTCCAAAAGAAGCTGAATTTTGGAGTTTTAATAACTTGATCAGGTTACATAAATAATAGATTATAGAATGGGAATATCACCTACACAATTTTTCCCTAGCATGCACTGAGACTTACCAATAATACAGCTTTCTAAAAATGGGAAAAGGATGTTATTGTACAGTCATTCAATCCTATCTGACTCTTTGTGATCCCACGGACTGCAGCAAGCCAGATTTCCCTGTCCTTCACCATCTCCTAGATATTTCTCAAACTCATGTCCAAGTGTTGGTGATGCCATCCAACCATCTTGTCCTCTGTTATCCCCTTCTCCTCCTGCACCTTTCCCAGGATCAGGGTCTTTTCTAATGAGTCAGTTCTTCATATTAGGTGGTCAAAGTATTGGAGTTTCAGTTTCAGTATTGGTCCTTCCAATGAATATTCAGAATGGATTTGCATTAGGATTGAATGGTTGGATCTCCTTGCTGTCCAAGGGACTCTCAAGAGTTTTCTCTAACACCACAGTTCAAAAGCATCAATTCTTTACAGTCCAGCTCTCACATCCATACATGACTACTGAAAAAAATTATAGTTTTGACTGTACACAACTTTGTTGGCAAAGTAATGTCTCTACTTTTTAATGTTGTCTAGGTTGGTCATAACTTTTCTTCCAAGGAGCAAGTGTCTTTTAGTATCATGGCTTCAGTCACCATCTGCAGTGATTTTGGAGCAAAATAATAATAATAATAAAGTCTGCCACATATTCCATAGTAAATTGTAGCTGCTAGTATAAGATCAATCTTTCAACTTTTTCCTTCTTTACAAACCTCTTCTTTGTATGCTCACCGTGTAACTTGAAGAACAAGATTTCAACATAGACCTTGTGATTATGACCATGCCTTTGGTGACTCCATCCAAGGTGGTTCAGAGGGTAAGGAATCTGCCTGTAATGTAAGAGATTCAGGTTTGACCCCGTGTCAGGAAAATAACATGGAGATAAGAATGGCTACCCACTTCAGTATTCTTGCCTGAGAAATCCCATGGGCAGAGGAGTGTGGTGAGCTACAGTCCATAGCATCACAAAGAATTGGACATGACTGAGCAACTTTCACTGACTTCACCTGATGACTCTTATAGTGTAGAGTAAGAGGAAATCTATGACCCTACAAAAGAACAAAAGAAACATATGTCTCCATAGGAGTCAGTTCCTAGTGACTTTTGATCTCAGAGGGCTCAGAAAACCACATCTTCTTGTTCACATTAGAAACGGATATGATTTAAGAGAAGATTTGCATTGGTGAAAACAACTAAGCTAATATTCATTAACTGTTCACATAACTCATCTCCAACACTCACATGCACCCCACACTTCATTCTCAAACTTCACTTTTGGGGTGCAAGCTAAAGAGAGTTGAATCAAATATTAACTTATACATCTTTGGCACTACAGAACAAGGGACAGGCGTGTGCTTGTGTGTGTGTTAAGTAATCTATAGAGAAAACATAAAGGGTGACCTTAAATCAATAAGACAGTGACGAATGTGTCACCCCACACACACACTGAAGCTGTTTCCAAGTGTTTTAGGTTGGAAGAGTTGTAAAGATTCTATTTTCGGGTCTTTGAGTTTCACATAGACTCTATTTTGTACCTAAATGTTTCACAGGATGCTATTTTTGTGTTTTTAGAAAAGAGGTTTACTTAAATATTTAAATAGACAGTAATTGAGCAAAATAGATGAATGTAAATTCAACCATGGTGTCATGCATAGCACAGATCAAGACACTACATATGCAAAATACAGTGTCTACACTTAAAACATGAATACAGATGTATTTATTAATCAAATCCCTTATGATTATACAGCAGAAGTGAGAAATAGATTTAAGGGCCTAGATCTGATAGAGTGCCTGATGAACTATGGAATGAGGTTCGTGACATTGTACAGGAGGCAGGGATCAAGACCATTCCCATAGAAAACAAATGCAAAAAAGCAAAATGGCTGTCTGGGGAGGCCTTACAAATAGCTGTGAAAAGAAGAGAAGTGAAAAGCAAAGGAGAAAAGGAAAGATAAACATCTGAATGCAGAGTTCCAAAGAATAGCAAGAAGAGATAAGAAAGCCTTCTTCAGAGATCAATGCAAAGAAATAGAGGAAAACAACAGAATGGGAAAGACTAGGGATCTCTTCAAGAAAATCAGAGATACCAAAGGAACATTTCATGTAAAGATGAGCTCAATAAAGGACAGAAATGGTATGGACCTAACAGAAGCAGAAGATATTAAGAAGAGATGGCAAGAATACACAGAACTGTACAAAAAAGATCTTCATGACCCAGATAATCACGATGGTGTGATCACTGACCTAGAGCCAGACATCCTGGAATGTGAAGTCTAGTGGCCTTAGAAAGCATCACTACAAACAAAGCTAATGGAGGTGATGGAATTCCAGTTGAGCTATTCCAAATCCTGAAAGATGATGCTGTGAAAGTACTGCACTCAATACGCCAGCAAATTTGGAAAACTCAGCAGGACTGGAAAAGGTCAGTTTTCATTCCAATCCCAAAGAAAGGCAATGCCAAAGAATGCTCAAACTACCACACAATTGCACTCATCTCACACGCTAGTAAAGTAATGCTCAAAATTCTCCAAGCCAGGCTTCAGCAATACGTGAACTGTGAACTTCCAGATGTTCAAGCTGGTTTTAGAAAAGGCAGAGGAACCAGAGATCAAATTGCCAACATCTGCTGGATCTTAGAAAAAGCAAGAGACTTCCAGAAGAACATCTATTCCTGCTTTATTGACTATGCCAAAGCCTTTGACTGTGTGTATCACAATAAACTGTGGAAAATTCTGAAAGAGATGGGAATACCAGACCACCTGCCCTGCCTCTTGAGAAACCTACATGCAGGTCAGGAAGCAACAGTTAGAAATGGACATGGAACAACAGACTGGTTCCAAATAGCAAAGGGAGTTCGTCAAGGCTGTATATTGTCACCCTGTTTATTTAACTTATATGCAGGGTACATCATGAGAAACGCTGGACTGGAAGAAACACAAGCTGGAATCAAGATTGCCGGGAGAAATCTCAATAACCTCAGATATGTAGATGACACCACCCTTATGGCAGAAAGTGAAGAGGAACTACAAAGCCTCTTGATGAAAGTGAAAGTGGAGAGTGAAATAGTTGGCTTAAAGCTCAACATTCAGAAAACGAAGATCATGGCATCCAGTCCCACCACTTCATGGGAAATAGATGGGGAAACAGTGTCAGACTTTATTTTTCTGGGCTCCAAAATCACTACAGATGGTAACTGCAGCCATGAAATTAAAATAGATGCTTACTCCTTGGAAGGAAAGTTATGACCAACCTAGATAGCATATTGAAAAGCAGAGACATTACTTTGCCAACAAAGGTTCGTCTAGTCAAGGCTATGGTTTTTCCTGTGGTCATGTATGGATGTGAGAGTTGGACTGTGAAGAAGGCTGAGCGCCGAAGAATTGATGCTTTTGAGCTGTGGTGTTGGAGAAGACTCTTGAGAGTCCCTTGGACTGCAAGGAGATCCAACCAGTCCATTCTGAAGGAGATCAGCCCTGGGATTTCTTTGGAGGGAATGATGCTGAAGCTGAAACTCCAGTACTTTGGCCACCTCATGCGAAGAGTTGACTCATTGGAAAAGACTCTGATGCTGGGAGGAATTGGGGGCTGGAGGAGAAGGGGACGACAGAGGATGAGATGGCTGGATGGCATCACGGACTCGATGGATGTGAGTCTGAGTGAACTCTGGGAGTTGGTGATGAACATGGAGGCCTGGCGTGCTGCAATTCATGGGGTCGCAAAGAGTCGGACATGACTAAGCAACTGATCTGATCTGATCTGAGGGTTAAAGGGCATTGTAAAGCACTTGCCTAAAAAGACTTTTCTTTCTTTTATACTTTATGCTACTTACATTATACCAGACTCTTAAATAATATTCTTACTTTAAAAGATACTTGTTTCATTAATCAAATCAAGTTAAGAAAATATAATATACATTCAAGTAGATTGGAGAAGGAAATGGCAACCCACTCCAGTATTCTTGTCTGGAGAATCCTGTGGACAAAGGAGCCTGGAGGGCTGCCTTTCATAGGGTCACACAGAGTCAAACACAACTGAAGCGACATAGCAGCAGCAGCAGCAGACTCTTCCCTAAAGAACTAAATGTTCACTTTTTAGAAATTGCATAAGAAAGGAATAATTAATGTGTGTCTAATTTGGTTGTATTAAAATTATACTCTCATTGCAGCCAGTGCAAAGGGAATAACCTAGAAATTATCGATCAATTGAAAACAAAGTTTTTCAATCATCCTGTCTAAACAACTACTACTTTTTATTCTCAATCTCCCCCCATCCCACAGCGTACATTCTCTATCCTTGTCAATTTTCTTTTCTGTCCTACGCTTGAGATGAAGATGAAGATTGGTTGACTCCTGTTGACTACATCATTCATGTTCTCTAGCTAGTTGGCCTCTGGCTTGTGGAGGCAAAAGCAGGAGATAATTAGAATAAGACAGAGGTTTTATTACCCTGTCTTCTCAGCACTGATTCCTTACTTTTGGAAACAGTTGCATTCTTTTAGAACACTAGCAGGTAACCTCTCTTAATATGACTCATCTTTGGAACACCATTTCCTTTCCTTGTTACTTCAACCCCAGTGGAAGCAATGCCTCCCCAATGTTGATAGCCTCAGAGATCCTCACTCCTTTGCTTTTTTTTTTTTTTTTTAACTTTCTCCAAACTCTGTAGTTCCTAACATTTTAGCCATCTGGGGTGAATTCTATTTCTTTCTGGGATGCTGACTGACATAGTCTGCATATACAATTGATGAGATTAATTTGTGACTTTTCTCTTTGCTATAATTAGAATATAAACTGAGGGAAACTTAATTATACAAGAAGGAATATGCCTCACTGGATTTCAGATCATTTTCCTAGATAGTGTACTGTTCAACATAGTCTACATGGCACTATCCCTGTAGACAATCATTCTTCACACATACACACTCAGGTTGTATGAACATAGATCGTACTTTTATTCCAAGGTGATGCTCTTGTCCAAAATCACTGCAGATGGTGAGTGAAGCCATGAAATTAAAAGACACTTGCTCCTTGGAAGAAAAGTTATGACCAACCTAGATATCATATTAAAAAGCAGAGATATTACTTTGCCAACAAAGGTTAGTCTAGTCAAAGCTTTGGTTTTTCCAGTAGTTATGTATGGATGTGAGAGTTGGACTATAAAGAAAGCTGAGAGCTGAAGAATTGATGGTTTTGAACTACAGTTTTGGAGAAGATTCTTAAGAGTCTCTTGGACAGCAAGGAGATCCAATCAGTCCATTCTAAATGAGATCAGTCCTGAATATTCATTGGAAGGACTAATGCTGAAGCTGAAACTCCAATACTTTGGCCACCAAATGCAAAGAACTGACTCATTTTAAAAGACTCTGATGCTGGGAAAGATTGAAGGTGGGAGGAGAAGGGGATGACAGAGGATTAAGTGGTTGGATGGCATCACCAACTCAATGGACATGAGTTTGAGTAAACTCCAGGAGTTGGTGATGGACAGGCGGGCCTGATGTGCTGCAATTCATGGGGTCACAAGGAGTCAGACACAACTGAGTGACTTAACTGAACTGAACGGATGCTCTTATCTTTACAACATCCTGTGTGACTTATGCTTCCTCTACCTGCCTTCTTCCCAAACAGTAATGTGGGATTGTGACCACCTTGATGTATCTTATTCTACAGTTTCCCAGATTTACTAACATGGGTCATATATGTTCTCATGAATTAGTTTTCTCTTTTGTCAGCTCAATGGCATTCTCTCACTTACACCAGTCACCTTCAATGCTGAAGCCTTAACAAACCAAATAGAGGGTGCAGGACAAATCTGTTCTGCCTGCTTTCTCACTGTCAATGTACTAAAAATTCCAACAGAAATAGTACATGCACTGGAGTCATCTTCTGTTAACCAAAACCATGCCACACTGAAGAGACTGTCTTTGATTTTTAATCCACTTTCTTCAGTTCATTTCAGTCGCTCAGTCGTGTCCGACTCTTTAAGATCCCATGAATTGCAGCATGCCAAGCCTCCCTGTCCATCACCAACTCCCAGTGTTCATTCAAACTCATGTCTTTTGAGTTGGTGATGCCATCCAGCCATCCCATCCTCTGTCATACCCTTCCCCTCCTGCCCCCAATCCCTCCTAGCATCAGCGTCTTTTCCAATAAGTCAACTCTTTGCATGAAGTGGCCAAAGTATTGGCGTTTCAGCTTTAGCATCAGTCCTTCCAAAGAACACCCATGACTGATCTCCTTTAGAATGGACTGGTTGGACCTCCTTGCAGTCTCTCAAGAGTCTTCTCCAACACCACAGTTCAAATACTTAAGAATATATCTACCTAAAGAAACTAAAGACCTATATATAGAAAACTATAAAACACTGGTGAAAGAAATCAAAGAGGACACTAATAGATGGAGAAATATACCATGTTCATGGATCAGAAGAATCAATATAGTGAAAATGAGTATACTACCCAAAGCAATCTATAGATTCAATGCAATCCCTATCAAGCTACCAATGGTATTTTTCACAGAGCTAGAACAAATAATTTCACAATTTGTATAGAAATACAAAAAACCTCGAATAGCCAAAGCAATCTTGAGAAAGAAGAATGGAACTAGAGAAATCAACCTGCCTGACTTCAGGCTATACTACAAAGCCACAGTTATCAAGACAGTATGGTACTGGCACAAAGAGAGAAATATAGATCAATGGAACAAAATAGAAAGCCCAGAGATAAATCCACGCACTTTTGGACACCTTATCTTTGACAAAGGAGGCAAGAATATACAATGGAGAAAAGACAATCTCTTTAACAAGTGGTGCTGGGAAAACTGGTCAGCCACTTGTAAAAGAGTGAAACTAGAACACTTTCTAACACCATACACAAAAATAAACTCAAAATGGATTAAAGCTCTAAATGTAAGACCAGAAACTATAAAACTCCTAGAGGAGAACATAGGAAAAACAATATCTGACATAAATCACAGCAGGATCCTCTATGACCCCCCTCCCAGAATATTGGAAATAAAAGCAAAATAAACAAATGGGGCCTAATTAAAATCAAAAGCTTCTGCACAACAAAAGAAACTACAAGCAAGGTGAAAAGACAGCCTTCAGAATGGGAGAAAATAATAGCAAATGAAGCAACTGACAAAGAACTAATCTCAAAAATATACAAGCAACTCCTGCAGCTCAACTCCAGAAAAATAAATGATCCAATCAAAAAATAGGTCAAAGAACTAAACAGACATTTCTCCAAAGAAGACATACAGATGGCTAACAAATACATGAAAAGATGCTCAACATCACTCATTATCAGAGAAATGCAAATCAAAATCACAATGAGGTACCATTTCACGCCCAGCCAGAATGGCTGCTATCCAAAAGTCTACAAGCAATAAATGCTGGAGAGGGTGTGGAGAAAAGGGAACCCTCTTACACTGTTGGTGAGAATGCAAACTAGTACAGCCACTATGGAGAACAGTGTGGAGATTCCTTAAAAAACTGGAAATAGAACTGCCTTATGACCCTGCAATCCCACTACTGGGCATACACATGGAGGAAACCAGAATTGAAAGAGACACATGTACCCGAATGTTCATCACAGCACTGTTTATAATAGCCAGGACATAGAAGCAACCTAGATGTCCATCAGCAGATGAATGGATAAGAAAGCTGTGGTACATATACACAATGGAATATTGCTTGGCTATTAAAAAGAATACATTTGAATCAGTTCTAATAAGTTGGATGAAACTGGAGCCTATTATACAGAGTGAAGTAAGCCAGAAAGAAAAACACCAATAACAGTATACTAATTCATATATATGGAATTGAGAGATGGTAATGATAATCTTGTATGCGAGACAATAAAAGAGACACAGATGTATAGAACAGTCTTTTGGACTCTGTGGGAGAGGGAGAGGGTGGGATGATTTGGGAGAATGGTATTGAAACATGTATAATATTATATAAGAAATGAATCATCAGGCCAGGTTCGATGCAGGATACAGGAAGCTTGGGGCTGGTGCACTGGGATGACCCAGAGGGATGGTGTGGGGAGGGAGGTGGGAGGGGGATTCAGGATGGGGAACATGTGTACACCTGTGGTGGATTCATGTTGATGTATGGCAAAATCAATACAATATTGTAAAGTAATTAGCCTCCAATTAAAATAAATAAATGTATATTAAAACAAACAAACAAACAAAAGCATCAATTCTTCAGCACTCAGCTTTTTCACAGCCCAACTCTCACATCCATATATGACCACTGGAAAAACCATACCTAAACCTAAAAGCGTATTGCCCAGATCCTTGATTTCTCATTAAAGTCTCAGTAAATATAACTTTTTCAGCTTGCCCATCTTATTATTATCTGGAGTTTCATTAAGAATCAAGGAATTCCAGCCAAGCCCCAATATAGACACACACTGTAGCTTGTAGAAAACCTTTTGGGGGCAGATTAGTTATGTGTGACCATTTTATCATTCCCTTTACTACAAACCTTCATGCAAATTTTGACTCCTACCACAGCTGGCAAGACATGCTTAGACTTCTTTGAACCCAAGTGATGTAGCTGAGATCACTTGACTTATATAAATTAATGCTTAGGGTGTCAGATTCATGAAACTGTCCTCTTTGTAGGTATTTTCTTCCTGTTATTGGTTGCATGAAAATCCTATTGAGAAACACCTTTAGAATCCATGATGTCTTACTTATAGTCAAGCTCTGATATCAAGTGCTCAATGCTTAAATTAACAATGGTGAATAGCTATTTCTTCTACCTCCATCACACACAGGAACAGAGCTTATCAACCACTCTTCATAAATTGTCCTGTTACTAGATTGTCTTTATTATTTTTTTTTACATAATAAACTTACTTTAATAGTACAAAAAATAATCTATTTCCAATCACTACTGAAGAAACTTCCAAAGAATTTTATAAAAATAGCCAATACTTTGAACAAATAGAAAAGCAAATAACTAGATAAATAATACAATTATGTACTCCAAACCCAAGAAAGCAGAGATTATCATTACAAGCCAAATCATCCTCAGAACTGGTCATTCCAGGTTGCCAAAATGCATAAAACAAAACTTCTACTTTTTTAGGTTTACAGAAAGAAATAAAACAACTCCAGTAAGAAAACACATTTCATGGGAAGTTTCAGGGAAACACATCATATTGATGACCTTAAAATTTTTTCAAGGAGTTTACAGAAACAGGGAGCATTTAAATATTGATTTTTATGGCAAATGAGTTTTATGTTGACTTCTGAAACTTAAAAGACCATTTACTATTTTGACTAGTAGTTCAGGAGTAAAAGCCAATCAAGAGGGCAGATAACATTCATGGGACCCACAGAACTTTAACCTGATCCCAAAATATAAAGCAAAATATTAAGACAAATTAGTTTAAAAATGTAAATATATTTGAGAAATATATAAGGGAAATAAAAATTATCATGATTAGGATTTGACTAAAGAGTAGATGAAGTTTTTTCACATTTGTCTATCTTACAGATAATACTGATTATTCAATTATCAATGGACATGCCTATTTTTGTGTATAAGAAAGTGTTTGGCTTCAGAAAACAATACTTAAAAGTTCATTACCATTACCAAAACTTGACAAACCTGTGTTTTGCGTGTAGCCAAAAATTCTTCTTTTGGGTTTTACTTAACCCTAACCCGCCTTTTCACAAACTATCTGCGATTTTCTTATATCAGTTTATGTCTTCCATAAAATCTTTGCTTGTAATGAATATAGTGATTCAATTTTATTTTCCACTTTTCAAGATAACAAAAAATTATCTATTTAAATTTTTCCCAAATACCAAGTTAACAGTTGATATTCAGGATCTTGAACAATGAACTGGAAGACAAGATGATACACAAAAGAAAATCATGTAAATTTAATTTAAAATTTGATCAAAATAGCTGAAATACATTTTTAGATTAAGAGACAATTTCAAGTTTGGAAACCAGCACAACACTGTAAAGCAATTTTTTCCCCAACTAAAGATAATTTTTTTTTTTAAAGTTAAAGGAACAACTTCATTTTAAAGGCTCTATTTATAGCTGTTCTTTATTTTATACAAAATTCTATGCATATTCACCAAAGCTGTCTTATTTCAAAGTGCAGTCCACCAATTCCTCACTCATAATCATGTATGTTGCTGGTTTAAAAAAATACTTTTCTAGACAATGCTGCTGCTGCTGCTAAGTTGCTTCAGTCGTGTCCCACTCTGTGCAACCCCATAGACAGCAGCCCACCAGGCCCCGCCATCCTGGGATTCTCCAGGCAAGAACACTGGAGTGAGTTGCCATTTCCTCCTCCAATGCATGAAAGTGAAAAGTGAAAGACTAAATCTAAAACTATATGGGATGGGAGGTGAAGCAGCCTAGGTGACTTCAAAGCCTTCTAAAGTGCAAGTGGTTTCTTTAAGGAAGAAAGTATTTTGTATGAGTCTTTGTATTGTCAACACCTACTATAGTGACTGGAACAAAATAAAATAAATCAATAAATATATATTACATAAATAATGGAATTGATTGATTTCTTTGGCTGCCATTTTCTCCCACATATGGCTTTTATTCTGACATACTTCCTTTATTCTCTAGCATATTAGATGTAACATTAACTCTCTTCTCCCTTTGCTCCCATAACCTGTGATCCTTGATTTTTTTCCTACTTTTTAGGCCAAATCATTTCATTTTTATTTTCTTTTCCTAAAATATAAAATCACTGCTATTGTCAAATTTACAGAAAATATGCAAGTATCAAACAGGCTATGTAATTTTTTTCAAATATTAAATTTTATGTTTCAAAGTGAGGATACAGTGACTCACTTTTTCTACTCTTTTTTTTTTTTCTTTTGTATTTTTGAACTCATCCTTAGCACTTATCTTACATCAAACCATTTTAGTCACTTAGAAAAATGTTATAATATTAATGAGTGAATGAATGAATGCACAGATGAGTATACTATAGGGTCTCTGCTTTGAGAAAACATGAAAGGTTGTCAGATTTAATTTCTCAGTTGTTAAAATCATAAGTTTAGTGTATATTGTGGTGGTTTTTAGATTAAATTTTAAAGGTATCTGTGACTCTAATTGTATAAGTGCAGAGAGAATTTAAAACTTTGTTTATTATTCTATCTCTAGGCCTGGGCTCAATGAACTCCTAAGATATTTTAAATGCACTTCCCTCAAAGAGGAGGTATGTTCCCCTGATTTGACCTGAGGAAGTTCTAAGTCATTCAAAGTGTTTTCCCTAGGATTGCTATCCCTAGCTAGCCTTCCTGAGCTCAACTGTGGAAACAGATATGGATAAGACACCCTCACCCAGCTGTGCAGACATCAGCTTCACAGACATAAAGAATAGTAAGAAAGTCTCATGGTAGCTGAAAGACTTGCTCATATGACAAACTGAGTCCTCAGAAGCCTTCTGGAATAATTCAGAGAAAAATAATTTATGGAACAAAGATTTAGAGGTCTCTTAGTAATAAGTGAAGATGATATTCAGGAAAATGTGGGCAATTATCCTGGTAATTATTCCATAATTTTCAGTATCAAAAGAATAATAGGAAAAAACAATTATATATTTTCAAGCCACAAATTTAAGCACCACCACAATGTTGTTAGGTTTCCTCTGAGAGATGCAAGCATCCCAAATTCCAGATTTGTGTCCTTTGTTTGTACATTTGTGTATTCATCATTTAATAAGCATTTTCTGAATATACACAATGGGTCAAGCACTGTGCAACATTTTTCAATGTAGAATTGAATAAAACAATACTTATTATCATGTAACACATAGTCTAGTGGATGATACAGAAATATAAACATATAATTATGTTGAGATAAGTTTTAAAATAATATAAAAATTAATTGTGACAACACAGAGGAGGGAGCAATAAATATGCTGTTTTATGAGCAAATTTCAAATATCTTCACTGCTATTTCTCATACCCTACTTTTTCTCTCAATGTTTCAGTTACAGGTTTGTTTTTTTTTTTTTTCCTTTTTTCAAAATGATGTATATCCATAAAGGAGCATTTATTTCAACGTTTGTTGTGGTTGTTTAGTCCTTGGGTCTCGTCTGGCTCTTTTGTGACCCCATGGACTGTAGCCTGCCAGGCTCTTCTGTACGTGGAATTATCCAGGCAAGAATACTGGCGTGGATTGCCATTTCCTTCTTCAGGGGATCTTTCCGACCCAGGGATCAAGTCTACGCCTCCTGCATGTGTTTCCTGAAGCAGACAGATTCTTTGCCAGTGAGCCAGCAGGGAAGCCCTCAACATTGGGGACCATATTAATTAAAATTCATGTAAATGACCATAAATGAAAGTCTATTATGAGAAATTAGTAGTTATTTTTTATACAACAATCCACCTATAGCAGTCACTAAACTGAATCTAGAGTGATTGATTGCTATCAATGAACTTAAACAGGAGAATGATTTCCCTATAAAAATTACTCTAATAACTTGAAAAAAAAAAAAAAAAAAACAGAAATGGATGGTTTTATCTCAAACTGAGGAATCTGGAAAAAGCAGTCATGTTACAGTAAAAAGTGAAAATGCCAGTGAAAACAGTTCAAACTTTGACAAATACTTTAGGAGAGTGCTTTCTTTTTTTTTTATTATTATTATTTTTTTTAATTTTATTTTATTTTTAAACTTTACATAATTATATTAGTTTTGCCAGGTGTGTGTGTGTGTGTGTGTGTAGACCAGACCACCTTACCATGTACAATTTGTATGTGGGTCAAGAAGCAACAGACAGAACCAGACATGGAACAACAGATTGGATCCAAATTGGGAAAGAAGTATGTCAAGGCTGTGTATTGCCACTCTGCTTATTTAACTTGATGATGCGGAATATACCATGTGAAATGCAGGACTGGGTGAAGCACAAACTGGAATCAAGATTGATAAAAAATATAAATAACTTATATGCAGAGTATATATATTCTATATACATTCATAGTGGAATATTATTCAGTTATGAGAAAGAAGGAAATCTTGCCATTTGTGACAACATGGATGAAACTCAGGAGCATTATGCTAAGTGTGAGACAAGTCAGTCAGACAAAGACAAATACTGTATGATATCACTTATATATGAAACTTAAAAATGAAGAATTCACTGAAGCAGAAAGTACAATTATGGTTCCCAGGGGGTGGGGAATTTGGGGAGATATTAGTCAAAGGGTACAAATACCCAGTTCTGAATAAGTTCTGAAGATCTCATGCACAGCATTGTGATTACAGTCAACAATGTTGTATTATGTATTTAAAAGTTGCTAAGACACTAGGTCTTACATATTTTCACCAAAAAATGAAATGATAATTTTTGTGACATAATGGAGATGTTAACTGATGCTATGATAATAATAATTTACAATATATAAATGTATCAACTCAAAACTTTGAACAACTCAAACTAATGCAATGTCATATGTCAACTATATCTTAATTTGAAAAAGAAGAAAAACTTGGAAAATCTGGTTGGGCTTGGATTATAGAGCACTTTGGAGGAATTTTCCTTTTGTTCAATGTATAAATGGGAACCACTAAAGGTTTTAATAAAATACATGAAATTAATAGCTTAGAGAAATAGAAAAAGTAGAGAGAGCATAAGTGCAAAGGATTTAAAAAAGTGGGAAGGATCAAACACAAAGAACTAGGGTAGGGAAATATCCCACAAATGAAGAGTACCCAGAGAGTTAGGAAATAAACAGAAGCAAAGAATTTATGACAAGCTCTGTATATATAAGATTATGTCTCAACTCATCTATTAGACTTAGCATAGCCATCAGTGCCAGCTAATAGCCTTAGACCAACTAAATGGCTTGTGCTCTGCATTGTATACATTTGGGGACATAATTAAATTAATTCTACCAATATCAAATGTTACAAACTGTCCAGCAATATAATGGATTGGCCTGGACATTTCATTCTCATTATTTCTTTAAAAAATAGTACAAAACTTAAAAATAAACCTGGAGTTCTGCCTTCTCAAATGAACTTATTTACAAAACAGAAATAGAGTCACAGATGTAGAAAACAAACTTATGGTTACAGGGGGAAAGTGGGAGTGGAGGGATAAATTGGGAAATTGGAATTGACATATGCACACTACTATACAAAAAATAAATAATAAAGACCTACCGTATTTGTTGCTTAGCTGGTAAAGAATTCACCTGCAATGTGGAAGACCTGGGTTTGATACCTGGGTTGGGAAGATCCTGTGGAGAAGGAAAAGGCTACCTATTCCAGTATTCTGGCCTGGAGAATTTCATGGACTGTATAGTCCATGGAGTTGCAAAGAGTTGGACATGACAGCAATTTTAACTTTCACTGTATAGCATAGGGAACTCTATATAATACTATGTAAAGACCTATATGGGAAAAACATCTAAAAAAGAGGGGTATATGTATGTATATATATAACGGATTCACTTTGCTGTACACATGAAACTAATACAACATGTAAATTAACTATACTCCAATACAATTTTTTAGTATAGCAAATATAATAAAAATGACCTAAAATATGAAAATAATACAAGATGTTCTGACAGCCCTCATTTCACATCTTTCCTTGTGTCAACAATTTGCTGTTGTCATTAGATAGCATAGTGCACCAAAATCCTTACCACTCTCAATGGAATTCTGGAAACCACTATGGGATTCATTATCATTTATCATCAGGCTTAATATTGTTATATTCATAGAAAGGAGACATTTCTCTGTAATCATGGTTCTATCAAAAGTGTAAACACTAAATATAGACCCAGGGGGAATATAGTTCTCAAGAGAATTGGTACAAACTCAATTTCAGTACCTAGAATGGTTCCTGGCATAAAGTATACTTTAAATAAATAATAGATTCAGTGAATGGAATAAATTTTGCCTTCTACCTAATTTTAATAACTTGCCTAAGCCACGGTAGATATTAGAATATTTGAATCAATGTCAGGGATATACTGCATAGGTTCTTCATTACTCAGTTTATTCATGATGAATATGAAGGAAACAATTAATGACCTCATAGGTCAATCCAAGAATGATGGAATTCAAGAATTCCAAAAATATAACTTTTTTCTGCCTTTCACTTTAATATTAATGAGTTGTTTTTTTGCTCTGGCCCAAAAAGTTTTCACCAACAGGGATCATTGACACAACATAGCCAGTCACAATATTAACACTCAAAAAACGAAGATCATGGCATCTGGTCCCATCACTTCATGGGAAATAGATGTGGAAACAGTGTCAGACTTTATTTTTTTGGGCTCCAAAATCACTGCAGATGGTGATTGCAGCCATGAAATTAAAAGACGCTTACTCCCTGGAGGGAAAGTTATGACCAACCTAGATAGCATATTCAAAAGCAGAGATATTATTTTGCCAACAAAGTTTCGTCTAGTCAAGGCTATGGTTTTTCCTGTGGTCATGTATGGATGTGAGAGTTGGACTGTGAAGAAGGCTGAGCGCCGAAGAATTGATGCTTTTGCACTGTGGTGTTGGAGAAGACTCATGAGAGTTCCTTGGACTGCAAGGGGATCCAGCCAGTCCATTCTGAAGGCGATCAGCCCTGGGATTTCTTTGGAAGGAATGATGCTAAAGCTGAAACTCCAGTACTTTGGCCACCTTATGTGAAGAGTTGACTCATTGGAAAAGACTCTGATGCTGGGAGGGATTGGGGGCAGGAGGAGAAGGGGACAACAGAGGAGGAGATGGCTGGATGGCATCACTGACTCAATGGACGTGAGTCTGGGTGAAGTCCGGGTGTTGGTGATGGACAGGGAGGCCTGGCGTGCTGCAATTCATGGGGTCTCAAAGAGCTGGACAAGACTGAGCGACTGAAATGAACTGAACTGAACTGAATTTAACTGCAGTGTAAAAAATTTAAAAACTCTATTTAAAATATATATAATCATTTATAGTCTTGAAAGATATTAGCAGAAACAATCATCAATTATTATTGATACACATGAAACAATGTAGTGGAAGCGTGAAAAATGTGCCTGTGGTATCTCATCTATCAGTTTCATCAATTTTTATTCCCCTCTAAACAGGTTGACTTTTAAACAATGTGTTTGGTTATTGTTCCATTTTCTTTTTCTCTGCTCAAGTTCACTGTTAGAACAGAAACAAACTTTCTGCCAAGATATAATCCTTCCACTTTTTATAAATTCATATTCAGACAATAAAGTCCTTCATGAAACCAGAGAATGTTTATGGAAATGTTATCATCACTTTGATATGGAAATGGGATAGAACAGTGCTAGGAACTGCAGACAAAGGAGATGGAATTGCAATTAATGTATCAGTGTAAAAAAATAGTGTGTTGTTGATGAGAAGCTGAATATACATATGGACCATACATAAAAATGGACCTTGGACTCACAACCTGCAGCAATCTGCCCAGGAAACCAACATTTTATCTATAATAAACAATGCAGAAGACAAGCCAGCTGTAAATCAGATTTGCAGGAAGCCAGACTGCTATCTATAGTGACAATCCGGAAGTTAAACAATAATTGTAACAAGTGGTCCAAAATGGCCAGTACTTGATTAATAACCAACAACTTTCTTAATTTTGAGCCACTTCCAAATTAGGATCAAATTAAAAAGCACTTGCTCCTTGGAATAAAAGCTATGGCAAACCTAGACAGCATATTAAAAAGCAGAGGCATTACTTTACCTACAAATGTCCATATAGTTAAAACTATGGTTTTTAAAGTAGTCATGTATGGATGTGAGTTGGATCATAAAGAAAGCTGAGCACTGAAGAATTGATGTTTTTGAACTGAGGTGTTGGGGAAAACTCTTGAGAGTCCCTTGGACTGCAAGGAGATCAAACCAGTCAAACCTAAAGGAAATTAGTCCTGAATATTCATTGGAAGGACTGATGTTGAAGCTGAAGCTCCCCTTTGGCCACCTGATGTGAGGAACTGACTCACTGGAAGAGACCCTGATACTGGGAAAGATGCAGGAGGAGAAGGGGACGACAGAGGATAAGACGGTTGGATGGCATCACCGACTTGGTGGACATGAGTTTGAGCAAGCCTTGTGAGTTGGTGATGGACAGGGAAGCCTGGTGTGCTGCAGGCCATGGGGTCGCAAAGAGTCAGACATGACTGAGAGGCTGAACTGTGCTGAGAGAAAATTTATTCTGCTCCCCTCAAAGTGAAAGTAAAAGTATTAGTCGCTGAGTCACATCTGATTCTTTGTGGGCCCATGGACTGTAGTCTGACAGGCTCCTGTGCCCATGGGATTTTCCAGGCAAGAATACTGGAGTGGGTTGCTATGCCCTCGTCCAGGGGATCTTCCCGACCCAGGGATCGAACCTGGGCCTCCTGCACTGCAGACAAATTCTTTACTGTCTGAGCCACTATGCTTCCCTCACCTATCACATAAGATATCGTGTTTCTAGTTAGCTTACCTACAACTTCTCTACCAAGTCGCCTTTCAGGACACACCTCAAAGTTTCCTTTCTTTTTACTATAAAATTTCCTCATTCCTCTGTCTGTCTTTGAGTCTCTGTCAAAATACAGGGGATGGTCTAGCCCCTTATTGGAGCAAACTCAGAATAAATTGCCTTGGCTTTTCTTATTTGGTTGGTCTTCATTTTCTTCTGAATTGAAGATGTTTAAGAAGGTGCCTAATTCAAAGATCAATAGGAAATGGCAAGAACTGTATTATAGTTAATATAATATTCAGATGAGAATACTCTTTATTTTTGATCTCTCACAATCACTTTTAGACATATTACTTATGAGGCTTATGTCAGCATGACCTATTTGTTAATTTTCTTTTGGTTAATTGAGTTTTCCATTCTCCAACTACAGATGAAAAAATGCAAGTAAACTACTTATACCTCTTCCTCTCTCTTTCATTTACTATCAAAGTCCATTTCTCCTACATCCTTAACTTTGCCTCTCTTTGCCACTTCTCACCTGTATCTTCTTTTATCCATCATGATTTTCATTATTCCTCCAAGAAAATACTACTCAAAAGTCCATACAAGTACTAGCACATCAGTGAAGAATCAACCATATAGGATTTAAAAACAACAATACCCCAGAAGAGATCACAGAGAGAAAATGATAGGAAATTACTACTGGTTTGGTATTCTGTTCACAAACTCTCAACCAGTGACCTACAATAAGAATGTGGTTAATAATTATGTAACACTCGCAACCCTTAATGAGTGTGTTAATTATCTATTGCCGGGTAACAAACTACAAACAAAATTCAATGGTTCAAAACAATCAACATTTATTCACTCAAAATATCCATGGGTCGGGGCTATGGAAGAGGCTTAGCTTCAGGTTTTGACTTAGAGTCTGTGAGGAGGGGGCACACAAAACAAAGGCTGGGGTTGCAGTCAAATGAAGATGTGTTGGGAGCAGAAGGAGCTAATTCCAAGAGGGCTCATTCACATGGCTGCTGTTAGGGGGCCTCAGTTTCTCCCTCGATGCTAGCAAGATGCCTCAGTTTCACATCAGGTGGCCCACTCCGGAGGACTACTTGAATTCTCTCCAAAGAGATCTGACTTCTCCCATGGTCAGTGATCCAAGAGAAAGAGCCAGTAGGAAGCCACAGTGCCTTTGGTGATCACATTTCTGAAGTCACACCTGTCACTTCCACCTTATTCTAACTGTTGCAAGTGTGTTACTAAGTGTAGTAACCTGGAGTACTGCAGTCCATGGGATCTCAGAGTAAGAGATGACTTAGACACTGAACAACAAGTATAGCTCAGTTCAGTTCAGTTCAGTCACTCAGTCGTGTTCGACTCTGCAACCCCATGAATCGCAGCATGCCAGGCCTCCCTGTCCATCACCAACTCCCAGAGTTCACTCAGATTCACGTCCATTGAGTCAGTGATGCCATCCAGCCATCTCATCCTCTGTCGTCCCCTTCTCCTCCTGCCCCCAATGCCTCCCAGCATCAGAGTCTTTTCCAATGAGTCAACTCTTCACATGAGGTGGCCAAAGTACTGGAGTTTCAGCTTTAGCATCATTCCTTCCAAAGAAATCCCAGGGCTCTCCTTCAGAATGGACTGGTTGGATCTCCTTGCAGTCCAAGGGACTCTCAAGAGTCTTCTCCAATACCACAGCTCAAAAGCATCAATTCTTTGGCGCTCAGCCTTCTTCACAGTCCAACTCTCACATCCATACATGACCACAGGAAAAACCATAGCCTTGACTAGACGAACCTTTGTTGACAAAGTAATGTCTCTGCTTTTGAATATGCTATCTAGGTTGGACATAACTTCCCTTCCAAGGAGTAAGCGTCTTTTAATTTCATGGCTGCAGTCACCATCTGCAGTGATCTTGGAGCCCCCGAAATAAAGTCTGACACTGTTTCCACTGTTTCCCCATCTATTTCCCATGAAGTGATGGGACCAGATGCCATGATCTTCGTTTTCTGAATGTTGAGCTTTAAGCCAACTTTTTCACTCTCCACTTTCACTTTCATCAAGAGGCTTTTGAGTTCCTCTTCACTTTCTGCCATAAGGGTGGTGTCATCTGCATATCTGAGGTTATTGATATTTGTCCTGGCAATCTTGATTCCAGCTTGTGTTTCTTCCAGTCCAGCGTTTCTCAATGCAAAGAAATAGAGGAAAACAACAGAATGGGAAAGACTAGAGATCTCTTCAAGAAAATTAGAGATACCAAGGGAATATTTCATGCAAAGATGGGCTCGATAAAGGACAGAAATGGTATGGACCTAACAGAAGCAGAAGATATCAAGAAGAGGTGGCAAGAATACACAGAAGAACTGTACAAAAAAAGATCTTCACGTCCCAGATAATCACGATGGTGTGATCACTGACCTAGAGCCAGACATCCTGGAATGTGAAGTCTAGTGGGCCTTAGAAAGCATCCCTACGAACAAAGCTAGTGGAGGTAACGGAATTCCAGTTGAGCTCTTTCAAATCCTGATAGATGATGCTGTGAAAGTGCTGCACTCAAAATGCCAGCAAATTTGGAAAACTCAGCAGTGGCCACAGGACTGGAAAAGGTCAGTTTTCATTCCAATCCCAAAGAAAGACAATGCCAAAGAATGCTCAAAATACTGCACAATTGCACTCATCTCACAGGCTAGTAAAGTAATGCTCAAAATTCTCCAAGCCAGGCTTCAGCAATATGTGAACTGTGAACTTCCTGATGTGCAAGCTGGTTTTAGAAAAGGCAGAGGAACCAGAGATCAAATTGCCAACATCCACTGGATCATGGAAAAAGCAAGAGAGTTCCAGAAAAACATCTATTTCTGCTTTATTGACTATGCCAAAGCCTTTGACTGTGTGGATCACAATAAACTGTGGGAAATTCTGAAAGAGATGGGAATACCAGACCACCTGACCTGCCTCTTGAGAAATCTGTATGCAGGTCAGGAAGCAACAGTTAGAACTGGACATGGAACAACAGACTGGTTCCATATAGGAAAAGGAGTACATCAAGGCTGTATATTGTCACCCTGCTTATTTAACTTATATGCAGAGTACATCATGAGAAACGCTGGACTGGAAATATGGCTCATATTAAGTCAAAGGGACTTATGCTCCACTTTTTGTAGGGTATGTCAAAGATTCTGTGGATGTATTATAAACCACACCAAGTTGTTTCATAAAACTATTAACTCAGTCTCTCCTAAAATTCCATGAAACAGGTATTACTATTTCCATTTCACAGATGAAGAAGTGAGGTTAAAGAAGTCAATGATTGGTTCTCACAGCTAGCACGTTGCAGAAGGGGATTTGGATTTCAGCAATCTGGTTTGTCTTTAACTTCTGTGCTACAGTTGTCCTTCTGGCTATAGTCTATCTTATTTGACAACAGATGATTTTTCAGTTTGGAGAATATCTTAGGCTAGATCCATATCATTTGTGATTCCTGATCCCACATTTCTTGTCTTCCAGTTCTTTCTCCCATCTGCTGGGCAAGCACCTTTCTTTTAAAGTGAACAGGTAGGATTCATCAGTTGTCTTATAGGGCTCTAATCTCCTTGCTTCCTGAGGAAGTTACCTCACCCAACAGCATAATCAGATTTTCTCCTCGGACTGAGTCTCAGTCTCTTGCCATCAGAGAAAACATCAGAGAAAACCCCTCTGAGAGGCATGTCTGGATGATTACATTTAGAGGTCCAAGACATTGAAGAGATTATGGACATGATAGAGAGGCAATGATAATTTAAGATGAAAATGATAGTTTATTACAAGATATTGTAAAGAACGTAATACCTAGTGTTTTATTTTTCTTCCATTTTGACACCATCCATGATTCTTTGAAAACATCCAGTAGCATATAGTTCCATTTGGTTTTCATAGCTATGTTTCGTGAGTTCCCTCAGCACACATTTGATTTGACTCAAATATCACTAGTACTAAAAAGAGGTTTATGCCACAAAGGGACATAGACCTAAGACACTGTCACCCTCATTCCTAGGAAACATACCAGAATTTTGTATGAGATCAGTGGTATCATGGTATGAGACAATTCTTTTTCACAATGGGGAAAATTTATTATCTAACGACCTGGCATAAAACCATTGAAAACGAATTGACTATTAATAATATTCTAATGTAGAAATCAACCTAAAATTAGGAAAAAAAATATTTAAACCTGTGCAGAGACAAAATATTTTAACACTGTGAGATTCAACAAGCATAATTCTTTTCTTCTAAGATATATTGGAAGTTGTTGTTCAATCAGTAAGTCACCTACAACTCTTTGGGACCCATGAACTGCAGCAACACAAGGCTTTTCCTGTGCTTCATTGTCTCCTGAAGTTTACAGCTTTGACTATGCGGACCTTTGAGGGCAAAGTGATGACTCTGCTATTTAATACACTGTCTAGGTTTGTCATAGCTTTTCTTCCAAGGAGCAAGTGTCTTTTAGTTTTGTGGTTGCAGTCATAATCTACAATGATTTTGGAGCCCAAGAAAATAAAATCTGTCACTGTTTCCAATTTTTCCCCATCTATTTGCTGTGAAATGATAGGAACAGATGCCATGATCTTAGTTTTTTGAATGTTGTCTCAAGCCAGCTTTTTCACTCTCATCTTTCACCTTCATCAAGAGGCTCTTTAGTTCCTTTTTGCTTTCTACCATTACAGTGGTATCATGTGCATATCTGAGGTTGTTGATATTTCTCTTGGCAATCTTGATTCCAGCCTGTGATTTATCTAGCCCGTTATCTAGTACTTATAGATTAACCTAGTACTTCTCATGATGTATTCTGCATATAAGTTAGACAAGCAGGGTGACAATATACAGTCTTGATGTACTCCTTTCCCAATTTTGAATCAGTCTGCTGTTTCATGTCCAGTTCTAACTGTTGCTTCTTGACCTGCATACAGGTTTTGCAGGAGGCAGATAAGGTGGTCTTGTATTCCTATCTCTTAAAGAAATATTCCACAGTTTATTGTGATACACACAGTCAGAGCCTCCAGCATAATCAATGAAGCAGAAATAGATGTTTTTTTCTGGAATTAACTTGTATTTCTATGATCCAATGAATGTTGGCAATATGATTCTTGTTCTTCTGCCTTTTCTAAATCCAGCTTGTACATCTGGAAGTTCTCAGTTCACATACTGGTGAAGCCTAGCTTAAAGGATTTTGAGCATGACCTTGCTCCCATGTGAAATGAATGCAACTGTACTGTAGTTTGAATATTCTTTGGCATTGCCTTCTTTGGAATTGGGATGAAAAGTGACATTTTCCAGTCCTGTGGCCACTGCTAAGCTTTCCAAATTTGCTGGCATATTAAGTGAAGAACTTTAACAGGATCATCATTTAGGATTTGAAATAACTAAGCTGGAATTCTCTCACCTCCAAAAGCTTTGTTTGTAGTAATATTTCCTAAGACCTAGTTGACTTCTCACTCCAGAATGTCTGGTTCTAGGTGAGTGACCACAGGATCATGGTTATCCTTGATGAAAGTGAAAGAGAAGAGTGAAAAAGTTGGCTTAAAGCTCAACATTCAGAAAATGAAGATCATGACATCTGGTCCCATCACTTCATGGGAAATAGATGAGGAAACAGTGTCAGACTTTATTTTTGGGGCTCCAAAATCACTGCAGATGGTGACTGCAGCCATGAAATTAAAAGACGCTTACTCCTTGGAAGGAAAGTTATGACCAACCTAGATAGCATATTCAAAAGCAGAGACATTACTTTGCCAACAAAGGTCCGTCTAGTCAAGGCTATGGTTTTTCCTGTGGTCATGTATGGATGTGAGAGTTGGACTGTGAAGAAGGCTGAGCGCCGAAGAATTGATGCTTTTGAACTGTGGTGTTGGAGAAGACTCTTGAGAGTCCCTTGGACTGCAAGGAGATCTAACCAGTCCATTCTAAAGGAAATCAGCCCTGGGTGTTCTTTGGAAGGACTGATGCTGAAGCTGAAACTCCAATACTTTGACCACCTCATGCGAAGAGTTGACTCACTGGAAAAGATTCTGATTCTGGGAGGGATTGGGGGCAGGAGGAGAAGGGGACGACAGAGGATGAGATGTCTGGATGGCATCACCGACTCCATGTACGTGAGTTTGATTGAACTCCGGCAGATGGTGATGGACAGGGAGGCCTGGCGTGATGCAATTCATGGGGTTGCAAAGAGTCAGACGTGACTGAGCAACTGAACTGAACTGAACTGAAGAACTTTTTTGTATATTTTTATAAATATTCTTGCTACCACTTATTAATTTCTTCTGCTTCTCTTAGGTCCTTGCAGTTTCTATCCTTTATTGTATCCATCTTTCCAAGAAATATTTCCTTCTGTTCAGTTCAGTTCAGTTGCTCAGTCGTGTCTGACCCTTTGTGGGGTCAGACTAACTAAGGTGATGGCATGCTACTCCAGTACTCTTGCCTGGAAAATCACATAGACGGAGGAGCCTGGTGGGCTGCAGTCCATGGGGTCGCTAGAGTCAGACACGACTGAGCGACTTCACTTTCACTTTTCACTTTCATGCATTGGAGAAGGAAATGGCAACCCACTCCAGTGTTCTTTCCTGGAGAATCCCAGAAATGGGGGACCCTGGTGGGCTGCCAGAGTTGGGGCCGCACAGGGTTGGACATGACTGAAGCAACTTAGCAGCAGCAACACATATATATGGAATTTAGAAAGATGGTAACAACAACCCTGTATGCAAGACAGCAAAAGAGACACAGATGTATAGAACAGTCTTTTGGACTCTGGGAACGGGGGGATGATTTGGGAGAATGTTTTTAAAACATGTATAATATCATATAAGAAACAAATCGCCAGTCCAGGTTCAATGCATGATACTGGATGCTTGGGGCTGGTGCACTGGGATAACCCAGAGGTATGGTATGGGGAGGGAGGTGGGAGGGGGTTTCAGGATGGGGAACATGTGTACACCGGTGGCAGATGCATGTTGATGTATGGCAAAACCAATACAATATTGTAAAGTTAAAAATAATAATAATAATAAAGTAAAAAAATAATAAAAAAACAGAAACACAAAAATAACTGAATTAAGACAAATGCATAATTTAAATATATGTTTAAAAATAAATAAATATTTGTTTATCCTCTTAATTTCTGGTTATTTTTAACTGTTTGACAGTCTGTGTGATGTCTGTCTAACAACATTTCTCTTGTTAGTGAGTTTGATATAAGTTCACGTAGAATTGATCAGACTTAGTCTTTAAGAATCTCAAAGAGACTGATGGATCCAACACCATCAGACTCTCATAATTTTGACCAACTTGTTCTATTTTAATTGTGTTTGTGCATCCTAAAGCATAAAATAAAATCATGTAGATGTTCTCTTAAGAAATGATAGGCAAAGCTTCCCTTAATAGATGATAGCCATGGGCAAGCAAAACCAGTCCATAAAAGGGGCTAGGTGAAATTAAATGGGATTTTTCTTCTTCTTCACATATACTTTTGTGTGTAACAGGGGGGTAAAACACACTTTTTTAACCTAATATTAAACCAGGCATTCATAATCTGTCTTTAAGAAATACTAAGAAGCATGAACCTCACCTGTTTAAATGTGTGCTGGCATCCCACCAGAGACAGTACAGCCTGTGGTATGATTATTTACATGAACCCCAAGAGGCCATAACCTTCTGATGTCCTAGGAACTTAATGGCCTGACTTTGACTGAATTAAAGAAAAACCAGCTGGAGACTGGGACAAAGATTGCAGGCCTAGCAAATATGTCATCTCTGCATCTATCTTAACAGTTTCAAAATGGTGGAGAATATTTTTCTTTCAAAATATATATCAAGAGCAGTGCCAGAAAATAAAAACTACTACCGTCCAAAGGCCAAAATTTTTTGAGAAATTCCTAGAGGTTCAAAGCAGATGGGATCAGATAAATGGTGTAGAAAATCCATGAAGTATTTGCAGGAGGCCAGCAGAGCAGGCCTGCAGGGAAGAAGGGAGTGGTCAGAGGGAGGACTCGGGCAACTGACAGAGTGATGTATGGACTAACTGCCCTGAACTCTGCTGGGTTTCTAGCCACAGGCTCTCCACCCTCCCCAGAATCAGATGATTAACTGGCTGCAACTGACAAACTGTGGATGTGGGTGCTGGCACAGGGGTGGTCACAGATGGTCAGCATTCCCAGGGAAGACAGAAACATCACAGAGGAAAGCAAGCTACGGCATTCCTAAGTATAGAACTTTTCCTTCTTAAAACACTGAGAGGTCCTTCTAACTAGATTTTACTGTGACTTCTTTTCTAATGTCTTTTGTTCAGTCGCTAAGTCATGTCTGACTCTTTGCGACCCCGTGGACTGCAGCATGCGAGGCTTCTCTATCCTTCACTACCTCTCAGAGTTTGTTCATATACTTTATAAGTCAATTTAGTCTCACGTATTTCTGCTTAGCAAAGGAAGTCTCAGCCTATGAAGTTTGAGAGCCAAGCAAAAAACATAATGCATTCTGACTCTAGAACAGTGAACCGTAGTCTTAATTATTTACTGCAGCCTAATGGAAGATCAGACTTCCGCTGATTCTGCTTTCCTGTCACACCAGGCACAACTTGAACATGTGGAGTCTGGATTCCTGGTACAATTCTTCAGTCAGCCTATGATGCAGTTTTTGTGTGCGTGTGAAGTACTTTCTGCTTGCCTTTAAACTCAGAAAGCACCATGTCCCTTAAATGAAGGAGGCATGTAAATTTACAACTTCTAATTTTTTTTTTTCATTTTAAGGCAGAATTGAAATGATGCTTTACATTGTTTACTTTGACTCTTTGGTATTTCAATAACTTTGGCGTTTTTGCAAATGGATCATAGGGACTTATTTCTTGCTAATTTTAGGTCATGAAATTTTTTCATATTCTAATAGAAATAGATGGGATCAGAAGAACTAGGGAAAGACATGGTTGGACTCTATTTCTGAATATGTACATGTGTTTCTTCCATCTGACTGTCTTATGCTCAGCTCTGTGATGACACGGTTACTGTTATCATTTCTGCCTCCTCACTAACTTGTAAAATCCAGAATCATGAATTTGGCTTTGACTGTATACAGAGCATCATGCTATTGTTAGGGCAAGCTTCAGCTAATGCAGATAAAATCCGAAGTATGTGAGAGGCTTCTGTGGTATTGCTTCAGGTTTAATGAAGCACATGTGGTTGAGTGCACTGGGGGTTCTGCGTAGGCTCTGAGAATTCAAATGGGGACTGTAAATTTGAGGTGCTTTCCTCTGTTTTTTTTTTTTTTAACAGATGAGCATTCTTCCAATTAAAAATATTTTGTATAATAAGATTTACATTCACAAGAAAAGCAAGGCCAATGGCAGGTAGACAAAACCACAAGTAAACAAGACTAATAAGGAATTATCAGTTTAGAGTGTTATATTTCTTTGCTGAGACTAAGGCCCGTACTGTGAATGTATACTATAGTCACCAGTGAGAATATTTACATTGGATTGCTTTAACTGTGGGATCAGGTCTGAAGGAGGATCACATATTAGATGACATAAGCAACAACAGCTAACTCCATATAGACTCAGTTTGAAAGCTCAGTAGAACCATAAAGAAAAGCAGAGAAGAAAAGCACAGCTTGTGTGGTGGCTTTATAAAATCACAGAGTAAAATATCCATCTTCCTGACTACTTGCTTCACTTACTCTTCAAAATTCTTCATCTCCTGTTATAAAGATTAAGTACATTCTTCCAGCTCCTCATTTTCCCCTTATTGTTTTCTGACCATTCAAAGAACCCTGTCATCAGCCTGACCTATTTCAAAATACCTGGCTACAAAATTAAATCCATTCCATTCCCATCCCTTCATTAACTGCTATTTCCTCAGGATAGCTGGATCTCATGCAGTCCTTTGAGAAAAGAAATATTAACTAATGAACTGGCTTTAATGTTTTATATACAGAGAAAGCAGCTCTTAGAATTACATTCCTTCCTAAGGACACTTTTTAGTTCTCTGTGTCTCAAGGTGTATAGAATAAGGTTCCTGTCATTGAGTGGTCAATATTTTAATTTCACATGTGATGTTTGTGTTGTGTATCTATAAGTGGTGGAATTGCTGAAAATATTAGCAGACTAAACTGACTCGGTTTCAGAGAAGGACATCTTTCAAACACTGGCAAAATCATACCTCAGAACAAGTCATAATGGCCCTGCGATGGGTTGAAAAACATGGCACATCCTCCTGGAGGAGAGAAAATTGCTTTCATTTATTTATTCAGACAAAGAAATATGATTAGTTTCTCGTAAGGATTTTTAAGCTTCATTGTATATATTTGCTCTGACGTATTTATAGGGTGTGCATGCATGCTAAGTGTTTCAGCCGTGTCCAACTCTTTGCAGCCCTATGGACTATAGCCCACTAGGCTCCTCTGTCCAGGGGATTCTCCAGGCAAGAATAATGGAGTGGTTTGCTGTGCCCTCCTCCATGGGATCTTCCCAATGCAGGGGTAGAACTTGCATCTCTCTTGTCTCCTGAACTGGCAGGCAGGTTCTTTACCACTAGTGCCACCTGGGAAGCCCATTTAAAGTGTACTTTATATTAAAAGTATAAATTTATATAATCAAATTTTATATTATAAATCAATGCTAGGTGCTAAGAAGAAACAAAGATAACTAGACTTAAATACAAAAGAAAAAAAAATGGAGTGATACAGGTAGACAGTTCCAGAAACAATATCTCCTGGCTTCCTAACAATATTTGATGGGGCATCTGACAAGTAGAAGCAATGGTTTCAAAGACCTAGTTCCTTCTGTCCACCTGACTAGCAAATCCGATGATTTAGAGAGACCTCACTCTGCAGTGCATGTTTGTCTTGTGCCCTGAGAATGCCGGGTGTGCTTCCAGCCACAGAATGTCTTCCCACGGTAGCCAGGCCCAGCACTTGCTTTCTTCCAGGGCCTCTCTGACTCACTGGCCCATGGTGGCTCTGAGTTGTTCCAGATCTTCTCTTATCATACATTTTTGAATATAAAATTAGTAAGAGTGGTTTGAAGGAGAGTTAGGAAGGTATTAGGTATTGGACCCTGGTTCCTAACGTAAAAACTAAATTGAATTCTGCTCAACAAACTGTACTCAGTTTCTCTGATTTATCATGAAATATTTCACAGAAAAAAAAGCCAATTGCTCCAAAAGTGACATAAGGGAGAAATGAGAGGGAAAGAGACATGAAGGAAGAGAGAACATTATTGACAGTCATAAAAACATAGCTATTGCCCATGTGTTTAATAACACCAAAGAATTTAAACTTACTCCAGAAGAATGTTATTTTTTGACCAATAACATGACCTATTTGAATAGACTGACCTGATACCCTCTGAGGTCTCCTAGTGTAACTAACTGAGGGAAATTTCATGCATTCCTTCAACCCAGTTATAAGTGAAGGGAGGAAGGAAAGAGATGGCAAATTAAAGAAGGCTACCGCATAGTAAATTTTGGTACACATTCATACAAACGGTTTTGGGGAATAATTTGCAAAACTGGAATTGCAAAGGCTCAAATATATATGGTCCTAATTATGTAAAAGCCATCTGTACTTTAGTTACTCTACCTTACTATATTTGTTAGACATACTGTTGACCTAGATGCTGGTATACTGTCATGAGTAACTTATAATCTTTATAAATATATTCCTGTTTCCAAAGAAATTACTACCTTTACCAAAACTTATGAGAGAGATACAAGGACAGAGAGAAAACCTGCTTTCCTCACCTCTGGTTTCATAGACCCAAAGACAGTGGGCTTAAGCTTATATGAATAATCATGATTTCAAGGCATTTCCTGCAATTCTCCTGACATTCCTTCTGCCTGATTTTAATACCTATTGCTTACCTGTTTCAAAAATTAGGCAGTGAGTAGGAATGCTAATCCTGAACTCTTTTTTTTTTTCCCTCTATAATAGATTCAGCATTTTTGAGAAAATAATACCTTTATGTCAGTGACTGAAAAGGCCTTTCGAGACATTTCATTAAATCACAAAACAGCCTGTGACAAAACTACCGGGTACTGTTATTATCTTCAATTTCCAGATGGAAAAGCGAAGGATAGAAAGAGTGTAGTTACCTTCTTAGTAGTACCTGCAGGATGCCTGTTAGCTGGCCTTGCAGGCTCCAGCCTGTACTCTCTCCATACTCCAGGCCTGCTTGCATCTGCCTTTCCACTAAACTACACATCTCCATGTTGGAATCACACTTATTATTTATATATTGCTGGCCAAGTACTTAGTCATCAAGTGCTTTGTGCATCACAATTTTAGCATGAGTGCTTGACTCATGTTTCCTCGAGTGACTATTTGTCATCCAGTCTGCTAGTGATGGGTAACTGAATAAAAACTCCTGGAGTAAGTTAAGCCAATCTGATTCTATCTCCATTAGTAATTTGAAACACAAAACAAAAGACACATACATTAAACTTGTGTTGATTCCAAATGAGAGTGCCCCAGAGCAGAAGATACACACTTCTACTGCATAATACCTGGGGACAACCTGGTTTGTAGCCTTCTTGCAGTTTCATTGTTCAACATTTCTATTTATAGGGTACAATAATCTCCACCCATTATTTTTCCTTAAGAAGTGTACATATAACCAAGAGAAAGTTATAATTCAATATAGTTTTTGGCTCTCTTTTTATAACAGCTATTTTATTTATTGACATCTTAAGTAATATTTTTACAAAATCATCTGAACAGATAATTACTAATATCACCAAGTCATATTTACTCTGCCATCACCAACTTTGTCACTTGCATACTCCTTCACATAATTTAACCTTCTTCTTCTAAGAATTATGCTATCTTTCATCTAAGGTAACAATTCACTTAAAAGCACTTGTTCTACAAAGTTCATTTTAGCTTAAATCCATTCTTCTATTTATTGATTTATCACCAAAATTAACAAAAAAAAACAGCTAGACAAATATAGCTACCAAATTTAAGTGGACTTTTGATGAAAGAATTTTAACACTAAAAATATACCAGTGTTAAAAATTACAAATTCATTTTCTAGATGTTAGAAAAAAATATAGGGCAAATAGTTATATTTTTTTCAAAATGTTTAGCAACAGCATAAGTTAATGCAAAAAGATAAACAATGAATTCAGTAGTCTTGATTCAGTATCTGAGTCTGTCACTAAGTCCCTTTATTGTCACTTTTCTGGGGTACAAATTCCTATAAAACAATGAGGATGAGAGATTAAAAAGCCTAGGGACAGGGTGACTGTGAGATCTAGATTAAATTCTTCTGACCATTGCATTCTTAAGAAAGTTTTAAAAGACAAGGCATATATGAATCTAATCTTTGTATTTAACATAGTGACAGAATATAATGTTGATAAATATCTTATATGTAGCTATTATAATTATTGTAGCTTATTTTCACTATCTTCAAAAGCAGCTATGAAGTTTTGAGAAAAAATCATATAGGCAAATTGAGGAAAAGCATACATACAATTGAAAAAGTGAAAGTGTTAGTCATTCAGTTTTGTCTGACTCTTTGCAACCCAATGGACTGCAGCCCACCAAGTTTCTCTGTCCATGGGATTCTCCAGGCAAGAATTCTTGAGTGGGAAGCCATTCCTTTCTCCAGGGGATCTTCTTGAACCAGGGACCAACCTGGGTCTCTCTCATTGCAGGCAGATTCATTAGCATCTGAGCCACAATTGCCAACCGTTAAAAGTGATTAATCAAAAAGTTGTAACTGACACTATATACAGGTGTAAAAAAAAGCCCATACAGATATGCATGTACACAAATAAATAGCACATGAGATACATGAGGCATTATGATTATGAATATTTTAAAAGATGTTTTCACATTGTCATTATTTTTCTATTCTAGTTGGATTGAGGGAGTAAAATTATTGGATAAGCTAAAATTAATTTTGTTGCAAGCCAGAGATGCAGAGGGTTTGACATAAGCTTTGAAATCAGTCAGATTGAGCTCAAATGCAGGCTTGGCTGCTTACTGATGTCCTCATTCTCAAAATTTCTTCATTTGTAAAACAGAGATAATAACCCATGTCATAGGGCTGCTGCGAGGAGGAAATAAAATAAGTATATAATGGGCACAGCACAATTTAAGCCTTATTCATTATCATTAGTGTTTACATGAAAAATTGTTTTATAGCACCCAGTTTGAGGGTGAGTGAGTTAGATTTTTAGTATATGAGAGGAGGGACAAGTATTCCAGGCAAAGCCAACTAATTATCCGTAATATTCAATGTGCCTTTGTGTTAACCATATGATTTTAAGGAAACTAACTCAAAATAGTGCATAGTGTGTTGATCTAAAAGTCAGTGAGAAGAATCCTTCTAAAAACTTTGACTAAAATATAATGAAGTTACATATATTTTCACAGCTATTGCATTGAAGTATGAACTGTCACAAATGGCTTAAGTTGCCTAAGAATATCTGTGATTGTCCTATTTATTAAGCAGCAACATTATTGTTTTTCACAATAAAATATTCATATGACAAAGAATTATCATAATTAGTTGAAAAAATATAAAATATTCATTTTATTTTCAATGTCCTTTTGAAAGGAAAAAGAAATGTAAAGGGAAGAACATCATTAATACTTAAATGATGAATATATTATTTTATTAAAGTCAGTTTATATAAAAGAATTTTGATAAATAAAATTTTTTACTTTTAGTAAATTATTCAAATATTTCAATAAAATGTTATAGCTGTTTTTTTGGTCATTTAGTCTTCATCTATCTTGTTCCTACTTGAGTTCGCATTTGTCAAGCACGGTGTTACTGCTGCAGTCAAGAAAAAAGAAAATAGAGCAGATTTCTACTTCTCAATGCTTGTGAATATGAGAATGACTTCCTATAACTTCTAGTTTCCAATATACAGTTACATGGGTCAAGCTATGCATGGATATGTGAACTCACTGTCCCTGTGGAATACATAAGAAGTGATGAAACATCAACTTGGGCAAATATAAACCAATGCTTCTCTTAAAGATTATTGCTAGCAAAATCTAATAATTTTTTTTAAGTAATAAGTTACATCTCAAAACTTCAAACCTATTACAACAAAAGTAAAAACTTTACAATGATTACTGTGATGGCTTTTATAGATTTTAAATTAAAATAAAATTGTGTATTTCTAATAGCTAATTAGTAGGTCATTGTTGAATTGCATTGTGTGGATATAGTAAAATACCATGAGTGATATGAAATATTAATGTAGGGAACAAACACAATAGAAAATTGCTCCACAGTTTTAAGAACTTTAGAGTCCAGATAAAGTATTAATGCTGGCAATACCACTTAATTTACATTATGTGCACATATCTTTATTTTAATACTCTCCATTTATTTGTCGTATAACCTCAAAGAAATTAATTTATCTAAATATAACTTTTCATCTATAAAATGGCTGATGATGATGATAGAAAAATATGTATCATGGTTTTATAAAAAAAGACTAGTGAAATAATTTATGTACATGGTTTAGAATATTGTCTAATGCACAGTAAAAATTAAATAAAAAGTGAATTATTTTTATTAGGAAATCTTAGCAGCTATTTTGTGGTCTACATTTTAATAAACAGACATTATTTAATGACAGGCTTCCCTGGTGGCTCAGTGGTAAAGAATCTGCCAGCCAACGCAGAAAACGTGGTTTAGGTCCTCGGGTTGGGAAGATCCCCTGGGGAAGGAAATGGCAACCCATTCCAGTATTCTTGACTGGAGAACTTTCATGGACAGAAGAGCCTGGTGGCTCCACACTCCATGGGGTCACAAAAGAGGCCAACACAACTTAGCAAATAAACAACAACAAAACAACAGAACAGAAAATACTAAAATAAACCCTTGTAAGTATAGTTAACTGATCTTTGAAAAGGAATTCAAGGCAATACAAGGGAGCAAATATAATCTTTTCAACAAATATTAACATGACCAGTACAACCTGATATCCACATATAAAAACGAATTTAGATACAGACTTAATCCTTCACAAAAATTAACTCAAAATGGATTGAAGATCTAAATCAAAAGCATAAAACTATGAAACTCCTAGAAGATGGCATAGGAGAAACCCTAGATTACCTTGAGTATGGCAATGCCTTTTTTCAAGACAACACCAAAACCATGATAGATGAAAGAAATAATTGATAAGCTGCACTTCATTGAAATTAAAATCTTCTGTTCTGAAAGACAAGGTCAAGAGATGAGAAGACAAGCCAGAAACTAGGAGAAAATGTTTGCAAAAGACACATTTATAAAAGAGAGTAATCTGTAATATACATATAATTCAACATTAAGAAAACAGCCTGATTAAAAAGGGGAGGATAAATAACGAACACCTTAGCTAAGAAGATATATAGATAACAAATAAACACATGAAAAGATGCTCCAAGTCATGTCAGTAGAGAAACTAAATTAAAACAACAGTGATGTACTAGGTCACACTTATTAGAATGGCCAAAATTCAGAACACTGCCAACATAAGAAGCATGGCAAGGATGAGGAGTTACAGAAAATCTCAATGAATGCTATTCAGAATAGAAAATGGTCCAGTCACTTTGGAAGACTGTTTGAAAGTTTCTTACAAAACTTACTTTGGCATTTATCCAAGCAAGTAGAAAACATGTATCTATACAAAAACCTGCACACGAAAGTTTTTAGGAGCTTTATTTGTAATCGTCAAAAGTTAGAAATAACCAAGAAGGCCTTTAGTAGAAGAACACATAAACCGTGGCACACTAGATAATGAAATATTATTCAGTGTTTAAAATAACATCCATTAAGCTATGAAAAGACATGGATGAAATTTAAATACTTATTACTAAGTGAAAGAATCCAAAAGGGCTATATACTGTATGATGCGGAGCTTCCCTTATGGTGCAGTGGTAAAGAATGTGCTGCAGATGGAAGAGATGAGGGTTTGATCTCTTATGGACTTTGAGTGATTGTGTCCCTTCTGTTCATCAATTGCAACAAATGCATCACTCTGGTAGGGGATGTTGATAATAATAAGTTTGGCTATATTTGTGGGGCTTCCCAGGTGGCTCCCTTGGTAAAGAATCTGCCTGCAATGCAGGAGTCACAAGAGACGTGGATTCAATCCCCGAGTTGGGAAGATTCCCTGGAGGAAATCATGGCAACCTACTCCAGTATTCTTGCCTGGAGAATTCCATGGACAGAGGAACCTGGTGAGCAACAGTCTATGGGGTTGTAAAGAGTTGAAAACGACTGAAGCTATAGACCATGCACACATGCATACATGTGTGGGGTCAGACACCATATGGGAAATCTTCATACTATCTTCTCACTTTGCTCTGAACCTAAAACTGCTCTAAAAGAACATTATTTTAATAAAATGTTAAAAAAGCTCATAGTTCAAATGAATGACCAATACTTTTGTTCTATAAACATTGTTTAATAGCAGTGCAAACGTATTACATACTGAAATCAGACTGATTATATTTGCAGCTGAAGATGGAGAAGCTCTATACAGTCAGGAAAACAAGACCAGGAGCTGACTATGGCTCAGATCATGAAGTTCTTATTGCAAAATTCAGACTTACATTGAAGAAAGTAGGAAAAACCACTAGACCATTCAGATATGACCTAAATCAAAGCCCTTACGATTACACAGTGGATGTAACAAATAAATTCAAGGGATTAGATCTGATAGACAAAGTGCCTGAAGAACTATGGCTTGAGGTTCGTGACATTGTACAGGATGCAGTATCAAACAATCCCCAAGAAAAGAAATGCAAAAAGGCAAAGTGGTTATCTGAGGAGTCCTTACAAATAGCTGAGAAAAGAAGAGAAGCAAAAGGCAAAGGACAAAAGGAAAGATATATCCATCTAAATGCACAGTTCCAAAGAATAGCAAGGAGAGATAAGAAAGCCTTCTTAAATGATCAATGAAAAGAAATAGAGGAGAACAATAGAATGAGAAAGACTAGAGATCTCTTCAAGAAAATTAGAGAAACCAAGGGAACGTTTCATACAAAGATGGGAACAATAAAAAGCAGAAACGGTACAGACCTATCAGAAGCAGAAGATATTAAGAAGAGGTGGCAAAAATACACAGAACTATAAAGATCTTAATGACCCAGAAAATCACAATGGTGCAATCACTCACCTAGTATAAGATGTTCTGGAGTGCAAATTCAAGTGGGCCTTAGGAAGCATCACTACAAACAAAGCTAGTGGAGGTGATAAAATTCCAGCTGAGCTATTTCAAATCCTAAAAGATAATGCTGTGAAAGTGCTGCACTCAATATGTCACAAAATTTGGAAAACTCAGAAGTGACCATAGGACTGGAAAAGGTCAGTTTTCATTCCAATCGTAAAGAAAGACAATGCCAAAGAACGTTCAAACTACCACACAATTGCACACATTTCACAAGCTAGCAAAGTAATGCTCATAATTTTCCAAGATAGACTTCAGCAGTATGTAAACCAAGAACTTCCAGATGTTCAAGTTGGGTTTATAAAAGGCAGAGGAACCAGAGATCAAATTGCCAACATGCATTGGATCATAAAAGAAGCAAGAGAATTCCAGAACAAAAATATCTACTGCTGCTTTACTGACTACACCAAAGCCTTTTGTGGATCACAACAACTGTGGAAAATTCTTGAAGAGATGGGAATACCAGACCACCTTACCTGCCTCCTGAGAAACCTGTATGCAGGACAAGAAGCAACAGTTAGAACAAGATATGGAACAACAGACTGATTCCAATTTGGGAAAGGAATACGCAAGGCTGTATATTTTCACCTTGCTTATTTAATTTATATGCTGAGTACATCATCAGAAGTTCTGGGCTGGATGAAGCACAAGCTAGAATCAAGACTGAAGGGAGAAATATCAATAACCTCAGATATGCATATAACACCACGCTTATGGCAGAAAGTGAAGAGGAACTAAAGAGCCACTTGATGAAAGTGAAAGACAAGAATGAAAATGTTGGCTTAGAGCTCAACATTCAAAACACTAAGATGATGGCATCCGGTCTCATCACTTCATGGCAAATAGATAGGGAAACAATGCAAACCGTGAAAGAATTTGTTTTCTTGGACTCCAAAATTACTGCACATGTTAACTGCAGCCATGAAATTAAAAAACACTTGCTCTTTGGTAAAAAACCCATGATCTACCTAGACAGCATATTAAAAAGCAGGGACATTACTTTATCAATGAAAGTCTGAATAGTCAAAACTGATTTTTTTCCAGTAGTCTTATATGCATGTTAGAGTTGGACCATAAGGAAGGCTGAGCACTGACAAATTGGTGCCTTTGAACTGTGGTGTTGGAGAAGACTCTTGAGAGTACCTTGGACTGCAAGGAGATCAAATCAGTCAATCCTAAAGGAAATCAATCCTGAATATTCGTTGGAAGGACTGATGCTGAAGTTGAAGCTCCAGTACTTTGGCCACATGATGCAAAGAACTGAGTTATTAGAAAAGATCCTGATATTGGGAAAGATTGAAGGCAGGAGGATAAGGGGACAACAGAGTATGAGATGGTTGGATGACATCACCGACTTAAGGGACATGTGTTTGAGCAAGCTCTGGGAAATGTTGATGGACAGGGAAGCCTGGTGTGCTGCAGTCCATAGGGTCTCAAAGAGTCTGACACAACTGAGCGACTGAACAACAACAAACATGTTGTATAGAAAACTGCCTACTCAGTGTTTTGGTTTTGCTGTTTTGGCATTGGGGGGATGTTGCTTGTATCAAAATAGTAACCTATAGTTATTTTGCCATCATCTCTTCCATAAGCCTCACATAAATGATGCCATCATATTCAACCATGCTAGTAGCAAAGGCAGTGGCAACCCACTCCCGTACTCTTGCCTGGAAAATCCCATGGACGGAGGAGCCTGGTAGGCTGCAGTCCATGGGGTTGCTAAGAGTCAAATACAACTGAGCGATTTCACTTTTCACTTTTCTGCATTGGAAAAGGAAATGGCAACCCACTCCAGTGTTCTTGCCTGGAGAATCCCAGGGAAGGGGGAGCCGGGTGGGCTGCCGTCTATGGGGTCGCACAGAGTCGGACACAACTGAAGCGACTTAGCAGCAGCAGTAGCTGCAGCAGTAGCCAAAAAAGTGACTGTAGAGTGACTCTTTGTCAGTTGTACATTCCAGATGTTTTATATCTTCTTGATAATATTCTAGCCCAAAATAGGCCTTTTACCCTTAATTTGTAAGAACTCTGAGTCTAACAAGAAAGCAAAATGGACTTTGATTTAGTTTATAACTTAAAAAATGCACATTTAACTCTAAATCGGATATATAGATATTTCTCCACATCCTCCTCCACACTCACTCAAGTACACACAGCCATACACAGATTTATTCTGGTGGTTGCAATTTAGTTATTTTCACCCCTTGTGTAATGCAACAAGGATACCTTTGTTTGCTAGCTTGCTTCTTCATTAATTTGAGATTAATGCATTCTAAAACCAACCAAAAAATGTTAACCTAGGATGTGAGATTATTGTAATGTAGTTTGGCATTTAGTGATTCTTATAAATGAAACTGAATTGACACCAAGTTCAAAAGTACCATGAGCATATTTAAATATTTCTCTGATGAACTGTGAACATTCACCAATTAATCCTCTGAATACTTCCAATCAGTTAATTTTCCAGCAACTGAAAAGAAGAGAACTACATAAAGGCATGTTCCCAGTTTGATGTGTGTGTCTGTTTTATCCATTTACTGCAAGAATAAATTGCTCTGTATTGAACTACTTATCCCTTTTATTCATAAGTTTTTCATGTAATCATGTTCTTTTCATTAGAGATTAGAAAGCTAAAACTTAGTATATTGTAATATGAGAAAAGCTTGGTGTTTCATATTTTTCACTTTCAAGTAATACAGACACATGACTTTTGTGCAAAATCTTCAAAAGGCACAACATGAAAAAAACTATAATCAGTCAACTTAGGACATATCATTTTTCATTTAACTTTTTTTCATTTTTGGAAATGTACCGATATTAGTACATTTCACTATTTGGTGAAAAGAGCAGATAATGGTAGTCTCATTATATGTAATTATTAAAACTAATGTATTTTAATGTGTTCCTTTGTGGAGAAATTAATCTCATTTAAAATTAAAAGGATAGATTTTGCTTTTCTATATCCTTTGTGTGAGCACATTTCACAGGCTTCCATGGTTATATTTGGGTGCTTAGTACTGAGTATTTTTTTAAGTTTAATTTAGAGTTAAAAATAATAGGTCAATTAGTGACAAAATTTGAAAATAATATAATAGTAAAATATGAGTGGATTAAGCACAAAAAAGAAAATAAACTTAAAGTAAGATTACTTACTTGTAAGGATTTTCTCTCACCAACTGTACAGAGCTATGCTGTGTATTGCCATACTGTGTTTTGTTTTGTTTTGTTTTTTTGGTATTATTTTGAACCAACCACTTCACTTAGTTTTAGTAATAACAAAACTGATTAATATATCTTCCACAATATAAGTAGAGACTATAACAAAGTAAACAACAACAATAAGGCATTAATTTAGCGCTGATTTTTTCCAAGTGTTCATTATGTCATTTAAACCTAATTATAAGCCAAAAGTTCGAAATCAAGTGGGCCTAAGGAAGCATTACTATGAACAAAGAGAGTGGAAGTGACAGAATTCCAGTTGAACTATTTAAAGTCCTAAAAGATGATGCTGTTTAAGTGCTGCGTTCAATATGTCACCAAACTTGGAAAACTCAGCAGTGGCCACATGGCTGGAAAAGGTCAGTTTCATTCCAATCTCAAAGAAAAGCAATGCCAAAGAATGTTCAAACAGCCACACAATTGCCTCATTCCACTTGCTAGTAAGGTTTTATTCAAAATCCTTCAAGCTAGGCTTCAGAAGTACATGAATTGAAAACATCCAGATGTTCAAGCTGGGTTTAGAAAAGGCAGAGGAACCAGAGATCAAATTGCCAACATTTATTGGATTATGTAGAAAGCAAGGGAACTCCAGAAAAACATCTATTTTTGCTTCATTGACTATGCTAAAGCCTTTGATTTCATGAATCACAACAGGTTTTGGAAAATTCTTAAAAAGATGGGAATACTAGACCACCTTACCTGTCTCCTGAGAAACCTATATGAAGGTCAAGAAGCAACAGTTAGAACTGGACATGGAACAATGGACTGTTTCAAAATTGTGATAGAAGTACATCAAGGCTATATATTGTCACATTGCTTATTTAACTTATATGTAAAGTACATCATGCAAAATGCTGGGATGGATGAAGCAGCAACTGGCATCAAAATTGATAGGAAAAATATCAACAACCTCAGATGCGCAGATGATACCACTCTAATGGCAGAAGGTGAAGAGGAACTATAGAGCCTCTTGATGAGGGTGAAAGAGGAGAATGAAAAAGCTGGCTTGAAACTCAGCATTAACAAAGCTAAGATCATGGCATCCAGTTGGTGCCATCACCTCATGGCAAAGAGAAGAGAAAAAATGGAAGCAGAAAATAAAATGTCACTGCTTGGGCTTTAAAATCACTGCAGATTGTGACTACAGCCACAAAATTAAAAGATTCTTGTTCCTTGGAAGGAAAGCTATGATGAACCTAGATAATATATTAAAAATTAGTGATATCACTTGCTGACAAAGGTCTATATAGTCAAAGCTGTGGTTTTTCCAGTAGTCATGTACAGATGTGAGAGTTGGATTATAAAGAAGACTGAGCACCAGATAATTGACTTTTTCAGTTCTTGATGCTGGAGAAGACACTTGAGGGTCCCTTGTACTGTAAGAAGATCAAACCAAACAATCCTTAATGAAATCAACCCTGAATATTCACTGGAAGGATTGATGCTAAAGCTGAAGCTCCAACATTTTGGCTACTTGATGTGAAGAACCAACTCATTGAAAAAGACCCTAATGCTAGGCAAGATTGAAGGCAAAAGGAGAAGGGGATGAGAGAGAATGACATGGTTAGATGGCATCACTGAATCAATAGACATGAATTTGAGCAAACTTCAGGAGACAGTGGAGGAGAGAGGAGACTGGTATGCTGCAGTCCACAAGGTCACAAAGAGTTGGTCAGACATGACATTGCGACTAAACAACAACAATAACAAGCCGATGAGCTAGGTTTTACTATTAAATTTATTTTCTAAGTGAGGAAACTGAGGCTTAGAACATTTCTAAATTGATCAAGGTCACACAGCTAAAAAGGAGAAGGAACAAGGATTTTAGGTTAAGGTTATCGGGTTATCTGATTTTACAGTCTATCCATTTAACTATTCATTATAGTACTTACGTTTTTACTTTCTAAAAGTTCAGGTTTTCTGGATGATAATTAACTATGAGTAAATATTAGAACATTATTTCTTTCAATTATACCTTTTTGTATCAGCATTAGATTTCTTTATTTAGCTTACATACTTACCAAAAAAAATTATTAATGTTTTAAATTCAATTAATATAATATTTTATTATAATACACATTACAATGTGGAGTACAATTGAAATGCATACAAGTATTAGTGTGTGTGTGTATGTGCTCAGTCACGTCTGACTCTTTGTAGCCCAATGGATTGTAGCTTGCCAGACTCCTCTGTGCATGTAATTTTCCAAGCAAGATCACTGGAGTGGATTGCCATTTCTCCTCCAGGGCACTTATCTGATCCAAGGATCAAACACACATCTCTTTGTCTCCTGCATTGGGAGATAGATTCTTTACCACTAGAGCCACATGGGAAGCCCTAGATATTTATTTCTTACAATTATACTTTTTGTATCAGCATTATATTTTTATATTTAGCTTACATATTTACAAAAAATTAAGTATGAAACTAAGTGCAATTAATATAATATTTTATTACAACATACATTTTAATGTGAAGTAAAATTGAAATAAATACAAGTATTAGTCATAGTCTGTGCATGAAATCTCTCATTAGTAAATGTTCTAATGTTTCTTTTGTGTTGATTAGATCTCTCTTTCCTCAAACACTATGGTTTTAAGATCTTACTGAGCATTTGTGAAAGTCTTAAACAATGACTATTTCCCAAAGAAGTTTTAAGGCCAAAGGCTTATCTTTACTATTGCTGTGCTGAATTCAGTAAGAATAGTTTTGTAGTCAAGCAAAAAGGTTTTCTGCCTTTTCTGCAAGTATATTTTCTTTCCTTAGAGGAAAACCAAGTAGATGTGTTAGTATGTTGGCTAGATAGAATCTTAAATCCCTACTGTTTTAGCAAATCTTTAGTTTCTTAGCAACATATCAATTGCTTTAGCATTTAACACTTGGTCATTCTAATCTCTTCCAATTAGATAACTAAATCTTAAATATATATTGATTATTTTATTAAATAATTAGTAGACCCATAGTTTCTTAGCTTTTGACACTAATAACCTGAAAAGCTGTGTAATAAAAAGACATTGAAAAAAGCAGTTTGTAATAAATTGTATATTTTCTCTTTGTTTCAAAATTTATAAAATGAAAATAATAACTTGGTTATCAGGAGTTAAATGTATGTAAAGATACTTTCTATACATTGATCACATTTATAAATATAGGAGAAGGCAATGGCAACCCACTCCAGTACTCTTGCCTGGAAAATCTCATGGACGGAGGAGCCTGGTGGGCTGCAGTCCATGGGGTCACTAGGAGTCGGACACGACTGAGTGACTTCACTTTCACTTTTCACTTTCATGCATTGGAGAAGGAAATGGCAACCCACTCCACTGTTCTTGCCTGGAGAATCCCAGGGACGGGGAAGCCTGGTGGGCTGCCGTCTATGGGGTCACATAGAGTCGGACACGACTGAAGTGACTTAGCAGCAGCAGCAGCAGCAGATAAGAGAAGTTTGGTTAACTTTTTCTATTATGAGTCAGATAGTAAATATTTTATGCTCTACAGATCATGTGGTCTTCGTCTCAACCACTCAGTTCTCCTATTTATTATGAAAGGGGTCATAGACAGTATATAAATGAATGTGAGTATGTTCTAATAAAATTTTGTTTTAAATAATAGGCAGCAGGTCCTGAATCATATTTTAAACATCAATTTTAACATTTTAAAATTCAATTAATAGTCTATACTTTTCTGTATAACATAAGCATATAAGGAAATCTACAGAGAGTTCTAGCTATCAGGAGGGCAAAAATTCATATACATATGTACAAACCAATACCATTCATAATTATATTTTATTATAAATTAAATGATGTAGATACAGTGATCAAGAAATCAGCATAGACTTAGGTAGTGGAAAAAGTCAGCCAGGATAGAAAATATATTCATATATTAAGCAAAGTAAAGAATTGGTCTGCAAATAATTTTAGACATTTTTTTTTGAACCAATGCTTCCATACACTTACTTTTGTCTACAGCCCAACTAACCTATCTACTATTTCCCCAATCTCTGGAATGCTTCTTTGCCCCTTGCCTTTTCTTCTCTATCCCACACTAGGGCTCATCTCTTTGCCTTGACATTAAATCCATTTCTCAATTATTGTATCAAAATATATATCCTGCAGAAATCACTTCCAGATTATTTCAAATTATTCCTTACTGCTGAATATCCAGACCATTTTGAACCATTCATATTCTATATATTAGTATCACTTAGTGTTTCTCCCTCTTTCCAACTAGTCTTTGAGTTTCTTGAGGATCTTGCTTATTTGTATAGTTTGATGTTGTGTAGCCACCAGACCAAAAACACTGAAATGCAGAATAGTGTATCTATTGAATTGAATGCCTTCAGTATTAATTGAAACAAAGGGGTAAGCTCTTATGCCCAAGGAATCAATAAAGGCTTGAAATATAGTGCTACAAAGAGCTGAATAGCCTCTGACTTACAACTGTATCTAATCTTTTAATTGGCTGTATCTAAGCCAATTTTAATGGGCTCAACTGGACCACCATCATGCTGGTAGTATCCAACTTGACAAACATTCTTTCAGCATTTTTGTTTTCATCAGTGATATAAAAGTATTAATTCTGTTGAATACATCCCTTTTTAGCTACTGGCAAGGTTTTCTGAGGGCTTCCCAGGTGGCACAGTGGTAAAGAATCTGCCTGCCAATGCAGGAGATGCAAGAGACACGGATTCTATTCCTGGGTCGAGAAGATGTCCCTGGAGTAGGAAATGGCAACCCACTCCAGTATTCTTGCCTGGAAAACTCCATGAACAGAGAAGCCTGCAGGTTACAGTCTATGGAGTCACAAAGAGTCAGACACTACTGAGTACACACACACACACACACACAAGGTTTTCTGAATCATCTAAATGTGAAAATGCCTTCTACTCTATTGGAGCACTGACTTGTATCTCCACAGGAACCTTTCAACTTATCATCTAACTGCAAATGTTTTATGGATATGGTAACTATGTCATTCTCTAGTACTTTACCAATTTATGCTTTTGATATTGAAGAACTTTCAGTTTCAAACAAATGTTTGCAACTGGTATCTATCCTGTCCATATTTCACTGTCATTTCAAAAATCATACCTGTGATTTTTGCATCCATGATCAGTACAGGATACATACATAGTCGACATTAGTGTAGCTCATTAGATTTTCCCTCTTTCCTCATTTCTTGCCTCAGAAAAAGATTTCACTCCCTTCCCTATTTGAGGGTGGGTAATATTTTGTAGGGAGTTACCTGGTGGCTCAGAGGTTAAAGCGTCTGCCCACAATGCGGGAGCCCTGGGTTCGATCCCTGGGTCGGGAAGATCCCCTGGAGAAGGAAATGGCAACCCACTCCAGTACTCTTACCTGGAGAATCCCATGGATGGAGGAGCCTGGTGGGCTACAGTCCACGGGGTCGCAAAGAGTCGGACACGACTGAGCGACTTTACTCTTGGAGAAGGCAATGGCAACCCACTCCAGTACTCTTGCCTGGAAAATCCCATGAACAGAGGAGCCTGGTAGGCTACAGTCCATAGGGTCGCTAAGAGTCGGACATGACGGAGCGACTTCACTTTCACTTTTCACTTTCAGGCATTGGAGAAGGAAATGGCAACCCACTCCAGTGTTCTTGCCTGGAGAATCCCAGGGACAGGGGAGCCTGGTGGGAGGCCGTCTAGGGGGTCGCACAGAGTCGGATAAGACTGAAGCGACTTAGCAGCAGCAGCAGCAACACCTTGTAACTACTTCTAGGTAAAACATTTATGTATCAGGGTGAAATCCTTCAGAGCTACATTTTCGCCCTGGCAAGATACTGGCAATATTTGGTGTTTGCTCTTCTGACAGTCGTGGTCTCAGAGTGACATAATTAGAAGAATTGTTCATCTATGATAATATAGAATGAGCAACTGTAACTATTTGATGCTTGAGTCACCAAAATTTGAGAATTGACTTTTGCCATAGTGTAACCTAGTCTATCCTGCATGACATAGAAATCAAAACCAGAAAACAGATGCTCTTGAAAAAAACAAACCTGAATACATGCCGTATCTTAAGGATGGGTCATCTAAGATAAAGAAACTGAGAAATGGAAATTAATGTAATATAGACCAATACATTTGGCTAATTGGTTACCTGAGATTAGATTTAAATTCAGATTATACAATTAATGATGTAGTGTTTAGAAAAAAAAGATTGGACAGTTAGAATGATTATAGTCAATGTTAGATGTTGTTAGGTTTATTTGACAAGATAATTGCAATTAATAAATGGCTTCAGTAAATAATTGGGCCCTTTTCATATATAGAAACAATTTTAAGTAGGAAGTGGCTGTAACTTCTTAACTCTAAGAAGATGAATAATAAAATGAGAAATGTCATAACAAAAATATCAATTAAAGTATACTTTGCAGAAAGATCACATCAGTTGGAGAATCATTACACTAAAAATCTAATAAGTAATACTCTTCTTAGAAAAATCTCTTTTATTGAGAAAATGATTTAGGAAAAGATTTAGTGATATAGCATACCCACTAAAGCTGGTAAACTCAAATTATTTGTAATTAAGTGAAGAGAAAGAAAGGTGTTCCAAGCAGAACTATGATTGTAGTTATTGGCACATGAAACTGATTTCAGTTGTTAAAAATGTTAAGTTATTGAAAGAGCTAGAGTGCCAGAAGAACCACAATCCAGACTAAAAAAGACTGTTACTGTCTGAGACTTAAAATGATTTTTCTCTGGAAAGAGATCCATCTAATAATGCTACTCAACCCCCAGGAGAATAGGATTTTCCAATCTGAACTTCAGATGTGGCCAAGAATATAACAAAGGGTAAAATCTCTGAAAGAGCTACAAAAAGCTATCAAAAACAAGAGACTAACTGACTCATTCCACAAAGCAGAATCAGGGAATATTTGAAAAACAGTCCTTACTACTAGGGTAGTGATACCTCAAAAAGTTTGCCCACTGGTGATTTCAGAATTTCTATAGATTATTACATGCTGTGCCTCACAACTTTCTTTTATCTAAATATAAGTATTGATTGCAGCTTTCCAGTACTTTTTGGACCATCACATATTGGGTTGTATATATCTGGATGAAGGTGAGTCATTTCTGATTTAAAGCTAATTTCACATATCACTTGCAAAGACCTACATGCATCACCCAAAGATCTTATCTTTTAGGTTAATGTTGTGATGAGTTAGTACTTAGGAGTTGTTTACTTTGAGAAGCAAGTATACATTATACGCAGAAAGGAGAGCAAATCAGCTATTCGATGAGCAGAAAGATGTAGTAATTGTAAGTGCTTTTCAGCTCATGTTTCTGGTTCTTCCTCTTTTCAGGTCTTGGTAGGATATACATTTTAACCCACTTCTAAGTGAGTAAAGTCAAGAAACTGGATATAGCTTTTGAGTTGTGAGTGGAGGGCCTTAGGTGTAACCTTCTTTGACTCTGGACCAGTGTCACTCTGGACTGTGACCAGTAAAATTTTAGATGGTATCCAAATGTCATAGATGACTATGAGGGGTAGAGTGGTTGAGCAAGCCTCAGTGGAGATAATTGACAGCAAGAAATACAATTCTGCAGTTTTCAAGTCACTGTGATTTTTGGAAGGTGTTTGTTACTATAGAGTAATGCAGCCTACTGCCAAGCTGATTGACCTTTCCCAAATCAATAGTATAAGTTGTTTTTTGATACATATGTATATTTTTCCAGAAAGAACTAAAAATAGATTCTATGCATGAGAAAACTATTTTAATGACTTGATATGAAGAAGGAAAATGTATGCTTATATCAAGCTAATACACTACTCTCTGTAATGTAAAATATCAATTTTACAATTGATATTGAAATACATTATCAATTTTACAATTGATATTTTAATACAATATCAATTGTGTGCATGCTTAGTAGCTCAGTTGTGTCCATCTGTTTGTGACCTCATGGACTGTAGTCCACCAGGCTCCACTGTCCATGAGATTTTCCAGGCAAGAATCCTGAGGTGGGTTGCCTTGTCCTTCAGGGGATCTTCCTGAATCAGGGATCGAGCCTGCATCTCCTGCATTGGTAGGCAGATTCTTTACCATTGAGCTACCTGTTAAACCCAGGATTTAATCACTGGGTTGGGAAGATCCCCTGGAGGAGAAAATGGCAACCCACTGCAATATTCTTGCCTGGAAAATTCCATGGGCAGAGGAACCTGGTAGGCTACAGTCTGTGAGGTTGCAAAAGAGTTGAATATAACATAGTGACTAAACAACAAAATACCAATACCACAAATAAATTTAACTTAAATATACCTATTATTAATGCCTTATATTTTATACCATATCAGTATAGGCCATAAAAAAATGGCATACAAAGAACAGAGTTGTCACATCGAATTTAGAAAGGCAGTCAGAGCACTTTAAGGATGAGGCTTATAATTATTTTCACTGTTTGAATTTTTGAAACTAACTCAAGTTAGTCTAAAAATTGAACCAGTGTATTTTTAAAAATACCCAGAGGGATAGAATGGGGAGGGAGGAGGGAGGAGGGTTCAGGATGGGGAACACATGTACACCTGTGGTGGATTCATTTTGATATTTGGCAAAACTAATACAGTTATGTAAAGTTTAAAAATAAAATAAAATTAAAAAAAATACATATCTAAAGCATTATTACTTTTTTTTTTTTCCTGTACTAGACTGACAAAGAGCACTATCTCTGAAAGGCTGTTATTTAACTGATTTCTCTTTGAAAATGAAAAATATGTAAACTGCCCAATATTTCTCCAGTGTTTCAAAAGAACTAAAAGCTCTACTGTTAATAGTGCTGATTGTCAAAAGAAAAATCTTCTTATCAAGATAAATTCTTTAGCATTGAAATTTCCCTAAAGGTCATCAGATCAAGCCCTTCAAATTCAGAGATATTTCACAACAGCTATTTTTGTTCCCAGTTTTTGCTATTGCTTTTCCCACTATTTTCTTATAAAGAAGATAATAAAGGTAGAATTTCAAAGGCATTTAACACTTATTCAACTAGATATGCAGTTCCAAAGTCAATCAATGTAGCAAGTATCTTAAGGAAAATTGGAGAAAAATAGAGCCACAGATGTTCTGCAAAAAAAAAAAAAAAATGAAAACAAAACCTTAGCAAATTGATTATTCACATATACAGAGTTGCGGGAACAATGACCCTGACTGAAGGCATTTTGCTTTGTATATACACACTGCTATAAAGCCATCATTAAATTATCCTAAATACATTATTTTTTATCTTTATTCTTTTTTTCTCTTTTTCTTTCAGTCCAATTAAGGATACAAAAACATTAAGTTTTCAGTCTCTTAATATTAAAATAAAACACCTCATTTGTCTCAGAAATAACTTTTTTTTTTTTAATCTTCTGGGATGGTTTCTACTGCACATCTAGATTTTAGATGAAGTTCAAGAACACTAATACTTCACTCAACCCAAACTGTGAGTCCAAGTTATGGTGGAGAAACCAGAAACATATAAATGAGATGAGTCAACTGTGATTAATTTCCCTGCTGATCTGCCACTTTTACTGCCACAATAACTCATGTCATTAACACTGTAATAAAAAAAAGAAACCTGTGAGCACTCCTGGCTCTGGTCTGCATCCATAATTCAATCATATGTGCTGCACCATTCTTGACTGCTCCAGGTTTTCCCAGGTAAGTCCTTATTTTTCTCAGCAGTTTTTGTTCCAGATTCCAATTTACATAGTCTCCTTTATTTTCAAAAGCTGACCTATTGGCACATCTTAGTTGGGGAACATTTTTGTGAAATGACTATATATTCTTTATTTTTTCCTATTTTCATACTGATTTTTTAAAAAGCTATCTAAAATAAAAATCACATATATTAGATTCTTAAATCTGTTTCTCAGTCTTCTCTTGCCTGTATTTCACTCTTCTTAACATAAGAACAAAGTTGAGTCCAACAAGTTCACATTTTTGTATTTCCTTCCAACCCTCCCTATTTTGCTACCACTAAGGCTTGGAAGATAAGAACTATTACTGAAGCATAAAAATTTTGACAATAGCTTTATTTCCAGAATTATAGCTGACTATAACCAATGAGCAATTGGTTAACTTTTCTACTGAGTTGCTTGATTATTAAACATTTAAAAATCTTTTCATTTTATCAATGATCAAGATACTGAAATCTTAAGGCCAAAATATAAGTGAACTCACAGAGGTAAGTAAACGATAAAGTCTGCTTTCATCCTGAGGCAATTTGCCCAGTTGTGCTCTTTAGTTTTAACCTCCTTTTGGGAGAAGACACAGGTGGTAAAACCTGGACTTGTCCCAATCAAGAACCCCGCAAGGTGATTTATTGTTAGACTAAGAATGAAATTTATGACTCCCACATTCCTGAAGCAGTGGGTAAGAAGCTGGGAATGTGCCGTTCTTGGGTACTTGTGCTAGTGGTAGAAGGGAAAAAAAAAATAAATAGAAAAAGATTTTCCTGTGAAATATAACTATAAGTGAGACTTGAAATTAAATTCACAATAGATAGATGATTGGAAGGAAAAGATTTTGTCTTAAAATTGTTGTAAGTGGTCAACAATTCTGTTAGTAGGAAATATAAATCACCTTGAGAAGTAGAAAAAACTACTTCACTATCAGGTCTAAAATAATTCTCACTAGTAAAATTCCAGTGAATATGAGCTCTCAACCCATGAAGAGACTGTCAACTCAAAATTTTATAACTAGCAAAAAAAAAAAAAAATTACAAAACAGCACTTTCAATATAAGGAGAAAAATGAGAGTAACAGAGATTTTTAGACATAAACTCAAGAGTTACCAGGAACAGATTTACTTTTCAACAGGAAGTTCTATGACGTGGAAGTGTTAGTTGCTCAATTATGTCTGACCTTTTGTGACCTCTTGGATTGTAGCCCACCGGACTCCTCTGTCCATTGGATTTTCCAGGAAAGAATACTGGAGTGGGTTGCCATTTCCTTCTCCAAGGGATCTTCCCAACCCAGGGATTGAACCCTGGTGTCCTGCATTGCAGACAGATTCTTTACTGACTGAGCCACAAGGGAAGACCATGGCAATTCTATGGGATAGACTTTTTAGGCCAATGTAATTTAGTAATTAAGAATAATTATTCTAAATAAATTATGCAAAGTACATTAATTTCAGTGGTTTATTAAAAGTAATGTGTAAAGAAAAAGAGAAACATATATAATACAATTAATTATATAATATAATAATATGTTGAAAGTTTATAAAATAATATAAATAATTAGCAATATAATTTTATAAATTAGAGGGAGGGTGATTAATTTGTGCCAACATTTTTGAAAAATCTGGAAGAAGGATGGAGTTTTATAAACTTTAGAGTTTGATATATTAAGTTATCAGTTAACTTTTCTAGAAAAATCATTAAAAGAAAGGAGTAAAGGGAGAAAAATGAAATAGAAAAACATTTTTTAAAATTAATCAGTCACCACCCAACCCCCAAAAAAGGCAAGGAAGGGAAATACAAAATAAAAGGGAGAATCGAATGATCAATGATGTTAAATAGTAATCCAGAATGGGCATTATTTTAGAAACACCAGATTGGCAAAAATATTAAGCTTAAATAATAATGTACTATAGAGGATACAAAGCAATGAGAGCACTTTCTAATGACATATATGTGTGAGTATCAGTTGGGGTAACCATTTTAGAAAACAAGTCAGCATTAATTTATAAAGTGAAATGTATAAATATGCTTCACAAAAGAAAGTCACACCTAGGTTTAAACTTAGAGAAGCTTAGTTCCTACATGCATGAATCCCCAAACATTTATAAAAATATCCAATCCCACTGACTGGATGAAAACAACCTGGAAATAACCATCATGAATATAATGGATAAACAAATAATGATATAGTTAATTAAAGAATTCTCAATATCTGTAAAACTGAATCAAAAATGCTACATTCAGCTACATGGATCAACATCAGAATCAACATTGAATGATAAGGGCATAGATTCCACATCTATGAAGTTCCCCAAGCTTCTAAAATTATATAGGCTTTCTAGTGATATACATCTATATCAGTAGATACAGTAAAACTCTAAAAATTAAGTTAAAATGATAAATCCCACATTCAATTAATGGTTAATGCTGAAGTGGAAAAATAGAGATGTATATACAAGGTGACTTTAGTGTTAGAGTTGGACACGACTGAGCGACTTCACTTTCACTTTTCTCTTTCATGCATTGGAGAAGGAAATGGCAACCCACTCCAGTATTTCCTGGAGAATCCCAGGGACGGGGGAACCTGGTGGGCTGCCGTCTATGGGGTCTCACAGAGTCAGACATGACTGAAGTGACTTGGCAGCAGCAGCATACTCTTTTTAAAAATGGATTATTATATATTTTTTTAATTTTTTCCCTACTTTATTAGTATTTTTGTATGTATTATTGAAGAGAAATGACAAATAAAATTTCTTGTATAAAGTAGAAGTTAGATATGAAGCTGATAATTTTGAGGAAAAGTTGCCTTTATTAATATAATTTGGGCTCCAGTTTGTTCTGTAAACATTTTATATTAATTCAATCTTTCAGCCTGTGGTTTGCCAACTTTCCTTTCTTTCCCTTTTTTGTCAATATGTCTTTCATGGATATAATAACCTATGTATTTTCTGATAGTGACAAACATTCTAACAATCCTAAAAGTATATTGAAATTTTAATTTTTTGAAATATATTGACAAAATAATTATTTTCCTCCCATGTGATGCCAAAGGGCAGTCACATCATAATATTTGTGTGGTTTCATTTGTACATTGATTGGTAATGCTATGTCTTGATTTCATCTATAAAGTTTTGATTTGCTACTGGTTATCAAATTAAAATCCAAGAACTGTTTACTGGCTTTCAGCTTATTTGAAGAAGCATTTTTCTCCCCACACTCTAAATTTTGGGTTGGAGGATCAGGACTCCACATGTCCTAAAATGTGCTATAAACCTTAAAGTGCTCTCTGTTTCCTGATTTTTCTTTCTTGTTAATGTAAACCATGGCTGTTCAATAAATCCTAAATCTTTCAACTTTTGTCTTGAAAATGAAAGATTTACACTTTATACTGTATCATCCAGCATGTAGCTGTTTTCATTTATCTTTATTTTTTTCTGACAAGAAAAAAAAATTGTAAGAATTTCACAGTAAACCTTTCAGTTTTATAGCATTGTTTTTGGCATGTAAAGAATTTGTAGGTAGATTACAGCACGTCCAAAACTATACCCATAGATCAATGTGGAGCAAATACAAAATGGTTAATATTTGAATGTAAATGTTTTTTAAAGCAAGTCACTCCTTTGCATGGTTGGCCTTTAGTCTAAACAGAAATAAAACATTCAAACAGAATGTAATCAATACATTCTCGATATTGGTGTTTGTTGGCAGAGTTATTTCTCTTCATGTCCTGATTATTTTCTGAAGTCTCCAAGAAAGTGGTAAATCTTATTTTCATTTCTTACAAAGGTCTTCTGTACCCATAAGTAGATTCAAATCCATTTGGTGAAGACTCTGTGGAAGATATTCAAATATTATGGTGCTATGATCAATTAGTCTTCATCAGAAATTAAGGAAGACACTTCTATTCACAATTAAATAGGAGTTTGAAACTGCCAAAATTTCAAGTGCAATTATGTTGCAAAAGAGAAGAATTGGAGGAAGATCAATAATGAAAGAAAGGAAAAAATAATTAAACAAATGAATACATGTACCCGTATGTTTCAAGTGGCACTATTTACAATAGCCAAGATATGTTACTAACCTAAATGTCCATTGACAGATAAATGGATAAAGAAAATCTGGCACATATAAACAATGGGATACTACACAACCATAAAAAGAATGAAATAATATCATTTACAGCAACATGGATAGACCTAGATATTATCGTAAGTGAATTAAGTCAGAAAAAGAAAGACAAATATGCATATTATATCATTTACATGGTAAATCTAAAATATGACATAAATGAACTTGTTTATATAAACAGAAATAGACTCAGACATAGAGAACAGACTTGTGATTGCCAAAGGAGAGAGGGATGGATGGATCAGGAGTTTGGATTAGCAGATGCAAAATATTTTATATAGAATGGATAAATGACAAGATCCTACTGTATAGCACAGGAAATTATATTCACTATCTGATAATAAACTATATTTTAAACAATATGAAAAGAATTTACATGTAACAGATTCACTTTTTTATATACTAGAAACTAATACATTATAAATCAAATATACTTCAATAAAAATAAATTTAAAGAAATGGGAGAATGTACACTCAAATAAAAATACTACAACAATATGAACAGGTTTTCAAATAAAAATTCAGAAAGACAAGGAATGGAATTATTTCCTTGAAGCAATAAATGCAGATTATGATATAAAAGAAAAATATGACAATAAAAGGAACAGTATGATATACTATAAGTAATTCTTAAAAAATAAAGTATAGCTTTTGAAATTAAAAATATGAGGCAAATTAACTGAATAGACATCACTGATGAGACAACTGGTGACCAAAGAGCAAACTGAGGCATTATCCCAGAATGCAACGCAAATATATGTACAGATTAAATCAAGTAATGTCCAATGAGTCAGAGTATCAACAGTTATAAGACTTTTCAGAAAAAACAGCAAAAATGGTTAGAAGAAAGATAGTTAAGAATTTTCTAGAACTGAAAAAGTGAAATTTCTCATAGAAGAAAACTTGGTGAGTACTGCCTACGTAATTGAAAAGAAGCAAAAAGGCAAAAAGAAAAACACATACTGACACACTGCAGTGAATCTCATAAACGTTGAGACTAATAATAAGATTCCTGACATAACATAATGTAAAGACAAATTACCAAGAATGAAATGAGAATGAGTAGTGATTTGTGTGTGGCTGTGGACATAGTCATATTAGACTCTCTGTGACCCCATAGATGGTAGGCTGCCAGGCTCCTCTGGTCATGCAGTTTTCCAGGCAAGAATACTGGAGTGGGTTGTCATTTCTTCCGCCAGGGATCTTTCCAACCCAGAGATCAAACCTGCGTTTCTGGCATCTCCTACATTGACAGGCAGACTCTATGACTAGAGCCACCTGGAAGCCTGAAAATAAGCAGTATTATGTTTTTATCAGCAATATTTGATAGAGGAAAAATGAGAAAATATTGTCAAAGTGTGACATAAAATGAAGTTAAAATACATTTTAAGTCTAAATGTTAATAATAAACTGAATTTATTATTAATGCAAAATATATATACATATTAAATATATAATAAATACATACATGATAAATATATAATTTATTTATTATTGATTATTAATTATTAATTAATTTTCAACTGACATAAATGTGTATTGATGAATGCCAGTGAGATATGAAATTACTCAAAGTCTTTGATTTCTAAGTGAAAGAATACCAAATCTGTTTAATTTCAATATGTATTAAGTAATGAAAGATTGTATATTAAAAATATATTTGGCAAAACTAATACAATTATGTAAAGTTTAAAAATAAAATAAAATTAAAAAAATAAAAATATAAGCAAACTCTAGGAAAAATAGATATAGAAACTAGAACTTCTAATCAAGCATAAAGTATAGGAGAAAAGAAAAAATAAAACATGATAAATACATACTTTTATGGACAGCTATTGGCATTTCTTCTTTTGCTTATGATTAACTGGGATACTGCAGAGCCGTTTTAATAATATTATTACTATTTAGAGTGACAGGATCACTGGTTCTTCAGTAATTACCATTTTCTCTGATGTTATGTAAATAGTGTACTCTAAATTGTAAAGCTGATATCAAATCTGATGGGATATAATGATTTTTTATGTAATTTATTTTACTTATGTAAACACAACTTTTAATGATGTATAGATATAATTCACATACTATACAAACATCCATTTAAAGTATACCTTTCGATGATTTTAGTACAGAGTTGTGTATACATCACCATAATCAATTTAGAGCATTTTCTTTATCAGCCCCCAAACATCCCAGCTCTCCCTAGCTCTCTCTCCACAACCCCTCATCTTCCCCAGTCATAGGCAACCACTAACCGACTTTCTGTCTGCACATTTTTCCTATTCCGGATGTGTCACATGTGGAATTACACAATTTGTGGTTCTTTGTGTCTGGATTTTTTCACTAAAAATAATATTTTCAAGGTCCATCCATATTGTAGCATGTATCAGTACTTCGTTTCTTTATTGCCAAACAATATTCTGTTATGTAGGCATACCATATTTTATTTATCATTTCATTGGTTAATAGGCACTTTTTTTCCCTAACTTTTTGGCTACTCTGAATAATATAACTATTCATGAGGAAGTTTTTGCCAGAACATATGTTTTCAGTTCTCTTGGGTCTCTGTATCTAGCAGTGAAATTCCTCAGTCAAATAGTTTAACCATGTGAGGAACTGCCAGGATGTTTTTCAACATGGCTGAGCCATTTTACATTCCTACCAGTAGTTTATGAGAGATTCAGTTTCTTCACATCATTGCTCACACATGTGATTATCAATCTTTTCTAACCTTCAGAGTGGCTAGGAAATGCTATCTTATTGTGGTTTTGATTTGCATTTCCCTGATGACTAATGTGAGTTGGACTGTGAAGAAGGCTGAGTGCCAAAGAATTGATGCTTTTGAACTGTGGTGTTGGAGAAGACTCTTGAGAGTCCCTTGGGCTGCAAGGAGATCCAACCAGCCCATTCTGAAGGAGATCAGCCCTGGGATTTCTTTGGAAGGAATGATGCTAAAGCTGAAACTCCAGTACTTTGGCCACCTCATGCGAAGAGTTGACTCATTGGAAAAGACTCTGATGCTGGGAGGGATTGTGGGCAAGAGGAGAAGGGGATGACAGAGGATGAGATGGCTGGATGGCATCACTGACTTGATGGACGTGAGTCTGGGTGAACTCCGGGAGTTGGTGATGGACAGGGAGGCCTGGCGTGCTGCAATTCACGGGGTCACAAAGAGTCGGATACGACTGATCTGATCTGATGGCTAATGACATTGAGCTTCTCTTCACTTGCTTTTTAGCCATTTATTTATCTTCTTTAGAGAAATGTCTATTTAGGTATTTTGTTCATATTTCATTGAGTTGAGTGTGGTGTGTGCTAAGTTGCTTCAGTCATCTCCAATTCTTTGTGACCCTATGAACTGTAGACCACCAGGCTCCTCTATCCATGGGGATTCTCCAGGCAACAAACTGGAGTGAGTTCCCATGCCCTCCTCCAGAGGATCTTCCTGACCCAAGGATCAAACCCACATCTCTTTTGTCTCCTTCACTGTCAGGCAGGTTCTTTACCACTAGCACCACCTGGGAAGTTCCCTTTATTGAGTTATTCTTTTTAAATGATTGAGTTTTAATATGTCATTTTTGCACATGTTAGATAAAGGCACACAACACACCCTTAACATTATTCTCAAATTCTCAAACCCTAAAAATTAATTTAAAATTGAACCTTAGATAAGCAAGATATTTACTTTTGTGAGAACATGGCAAAATTTCTCCTATAATTTGCATTCTGACTCAAATACATTAAAATCAACACATCTTGACTGATTAATCTTTTCCAGAAATGTATAGAAATTTTTACTTTTCTCATTTTTCTTATCAACAACTACCTTTCTTTCCATTTTTTATATATGGCTGTCTCAGAGTTAACTGGGAATACTTTTAGTACATGGTTCTAATAGAGCCAATATTTCACAATAAACATATTTAATTATGGCTACTTCTTAAAAGCTGAACACCAATCATTTTTTAAAAATAATCTATTCTAATTATACTTCTTTCTCACTTAAATTAAAAAAGTGTATGTCTTAACAGAGTACACCGTATTATATAAGGTATTATAAATTTACTAACATCTCTTCTTTTAATTCAGACTAGTATTTCTTAATCATTTTGGTTCTCTGTTTTCTGGTATTGTCACACCTTAGGACTCTACACTCCCCTACTTCCCTTGTTTATTTTTATCTCTGTCCAGTAACTGTGCAATTTCAATTTTTTTTTCCAACTAAGAGAGATGTTCTTTTTCTAGCATATTAAGTATTCTGGTCATCTGTTAATCAGCTCAAGCTTCTGTTTTCACAAATATAATATTTATCATTCTTCTAGTATCTTAATTGATCCAAATTAAACTGAGATGTGTACTCTGCATTTCCAATGAAATGCACTCAAGTCCTTCCAGAGAATCAGGCCAGGCCTCCCCTATAAACTGTAATTCTTTTGGAATCATTTTGAATGCATAGGTCTCACAAATTTAACTCCACAGAAGCTAACCTTTTAAGTAGTATCAATACCACTATTATCTTAAATGTGGTTCTGAAAGTAATTTTAGTTTCTAAGTAAATTAAAACAGAAATATATGCATTTTTTTACTTTCATAATATAACCAAACTGTAAGTGTGTTAAGCACCTATCTTGTACTTGAATTGTGCCTAAATGCCACAATACACAGAAGTTTTGAAAAACTTCAGCTCAAAAGCCAGTGGTGTGGGGGGAAAAAAACACAGAGCATTTAGAAACTTTTATCTCATCTCTAAGAATAGTTAAGATATCTATATTCTAAGCCATCATAGTATCTGTATTCTTAATTTCAGGTTTAAATTATGGCTTATAATTTTATATATTTTAAATATTTATGTATTTCTAAAGTTTTGAACATATATATATGAATGTTTTCATGTATCATGCTTTTTTATATATCCTATTATGTAATATGCATGTACAATTCATATATTCAATAGAATGTTATTTGCAAAAGTCATGTTTGACTTGCTGTTATTATGTATCAGGAATTAAATTATAATAAATAGATCTTAAAATATATATAATGAATCAACAATTGGAGAAAGGAATCAATGGAAGCTTGAATAATCTTAGCATTTTTTGAAGAGGTAATGAAGCTAGGAGGAACTGAGAAAGATGTTGAAATGTAAAGAGTAAAAAAAAAAGTGTAAATGAAAGGAATTCTAGTGTGAGAGACAAATTAAGTAAATGAAAACAGGAAATTGTATGGTACTCTCATTTGATAAAAAGGGACATTGACAAGAATAGTGTACAATGGTTGTGTGTAGGCAATTCAATTAGGTATATTGTATGAAACAAAATTATCAACGGTTTTAAAATTAGATAGTTAAGACCCCTGCAATAGAACAAGAGAGTCATTGAAGATTTTTACCCTGGGAGTGACACAAAGGAAGCAATAGTTAAAAGAAATATTACTTGCCACATTTCTGGTAGTTTTCTGTCCTGAAGCTATGTGCAGAGTGAATTGGAAGATATTTGAGTCTGGGAGATAATTCAAAGCTAAATGTTGTCCTCAGATCTAAAAGTTTCACTTAGCCTAGATTTTTTTGGGGAAAAAAAAAAAATCATGTAACACCCAAAACTATTCATTATTCCACATTTGTCCTTACTTATCTTTTTCAGTTTTATTTCTTCTAAGAGATAAAATAATACACATTTTTTTTGAATTGGCAATGTATAAATAAATGAAAGCTATAAATATATGGAATGAGAATCAATTATAATTGCTCACTTAGAAAAGAGCTGCCACATTCAAACATGAGACCATGAAACCCTGGATAACACTAGTGACACAGGGGCTCTACAAGCATATAGGAGAGATATTTCAGAAATCACGTATCATGAATATTTAGTAAGAAAAAGAATATGCATTAGGCATAATCAGAGGATGAGTTAAAGATAATTTTGTTTGTGTTACCTCCTGGGAATTTAACTGCTATATGGAAAGAGAAAAAAAAACTAAGATGAACAGATGAAGCAATTGGGTTTTAGGATTTCATGTGACCACAAAATATTCAAAAGAACATATCCAGGAAACAATTTCAAGCAGAGAAGAATTTCAATGAGAAACTTGGGAGCCAGCAGCATAGTGAAAAAGGTGATGTGTGTAAAACCACTAAAATAGATCGGATTTCTAAAAGAGAAGGGGCATATAGCAGAAAGAGCAGAGGGGTGGGATTTATTACTACATAATTTCATATAATGACCATGATGACTGGGTTGGAGTAAGAGGTACCTATTTTCTTTCACAAACAAGGAAATTAGAGAATGTTAATGTATCTCCAAAGTAACACAGGTAATAACAGTGGCACAATGAGGATACAACAAAAAAAACCCCACTGCCCCATCCCCCATACTACAGGTGGCACCGTAAACTCCAGTAGACCTTCTGTGGAGAATGGAGCAGTGTGTATCAAAAGTCTTATAAATGCTCATATATTTTGATACAGTAATAACATTCTTGTTGATTTTCCCAAGGAATTGAACACACAAACATGAACACACACACATACACACACATTTATCTGTATCAACATTCACTGTAGTCATATTATTAAGAGTAAATATTAAAAGCAGTATCTGTATCTAACAGCAAGACATTATTTACACATGTTATCTCATCTATATAATACAGTACTATGCAACCTTTATAATTATGTTCTTAATGCACATGAGAGAGTGGAAATGCCAGGAATATATACAATGAGAAAAGCAGTATAAACAGGAAATAAACTATTTATTCAAAGTGCTATTTCAGGAAAAATAAAGTTTACAGTATGTTTTTAATTTTAAAACAAAATTACTTTATTATATTCCATGAAGAACATTTTTTATTAAAGTTTAGATTACTTCATTAAGTAAATGAATATTAAGAAGAAAATTACACTACATTATAGATGCTACCATAGGATTAATAACCAGAAATGTTTAAATAATTACTCTTTTCTGCAAGTGTGTTCAGTGTTCAAATTCATTAATTTCATTATCAATCTGTGGAATAAGCCATCTAGAAGGTATAAATGAAGAACTTAGCTCCAAAAGATGAAGTCCCTTGCCCTCAATCACATAAGGATTTCATAGTAGTTTTGCTAGGTCAAGAATCTTCATTCTTTAAATCCTAGGTATTGAGAACCTGTTATATTTAAATAATATTTTAATTTTGTATAAATAGTAATATCTTTATTTTATGTAAGTAGTTCTTATTCTATCAAATAGAAATATTACATGTAATATCCCTAACTTCATCCTAAATTTCACAAATAACAGTAAGGTATCTTTACTGGGCTTCCCTGGTGATCCAGTGGTAAAGAATCCACCTGAAGATGCAGGAGATGAGAGTTCAGTCCCTGGATTGAGAATATCCCCTGGTGAAGGAAATGGCAACCCACTCCAGTAGTCTTGCCTGGATAATCCCATGGACAGAGAGACTAGTGGGCTACAGTCCATGGGATCGCAAAGAGGCAGATATGACTTAGCAACTAAACAACAACTTTAAATCTACTATTATATAAAATGTCTCCCATAAGCATCATGATAAAATTAAGTCTAAGCTTTATTCAAATTATTAAGTTTTTATAATTGTCTGAATTACCTGAGATTTCACAGTGAGGGGGTTTATTATCTATACCATGTTCAGGGCCTTGAATTCTTTAGTTTCTTTAAAATGCAAAACATATCTTCAAAGCAGGTGATCAATTCTAGGATTTTGTTTGCATTTCCTCTGGTGAAATAGAGTTTCACTTTATTCCATTAATTGAGTTATATATTCTTAAAAGTAAAATATCTGTGTTGAGGGTCATCCAGAGACTTTTGATGGATATTCAGTATAAGAATTACGCTTTTGCTAAACACAGCCTTCTAGCCATAATTTTTCTGGGATCTACTATAAAGTGAAAGTTACTCAGTTGTGTCTGATTCTTTGCTACCTCATGGACAGTATGATCCATGGAATTATCCAGGACAGAATACTGGAGAGGGTAGCCTTTCCCTTCTCCAGGGGATCTTCCCAACTCTGGGATCAAACCCAGGTCTCCTACTTTGCAGGTGGATTCTTTTCCAGCTGAGCCACAAGGGAAGCCCAAGAATCCTGGAGTGGGTAGCCTATCCCTTCTCCAGTGGATCTTCCTGACCCAGGAATCTGACCGGGGTCGCCTACATTACAGGCGGATTCTTTACCAACTGAGCTATCAGTGAAGACCCCCTTATAAAAGACTTAAAAATACCTGCAAGCTTTAGTTGCATTGCCTGGTATGTGACAATCTTCTCCAAGTTTATACTTCTTGCAATACTGCACTATGCTGTGACTTTTGGAAAACATTTAAAATAACGTTGGGTTTTACTAATTTAAATTAAAAAGTATATGTGGTGATAGCAGTACAAACAATCCAAGGCAGCTAATCACTGAGTACATAGATATGGGCTTCATATGACTGATTTTGCCCAAGCCATGTCACAACTATTAATAGAACATCATCAGTTACTTTCAGATTGACAAGTGATGAAATTATTTTAACCTGACTATAATAAGAGTTCTGATTTTATAAATATATTAGTAGTAGAAGGTGCTTTGTGATCTAGCATATCTAATACTTTATTTAATGTTATATTTATTGCAAACTGTTGATTATATATTTTATGTTATGTTTAGAGATGCTGTGATGAGTAACGTGGTCCTCTTCCTTCCAATCAGTCAGTTCTTCTTCCATGTTTATTTTCCTTCTCCTGTGGTTGAAAGATTTGCTGATGGCTTACACTGGTGGGTGTATCTTTCCTTTTCTCCTTCACATTTAGCTTCTTTTCTTTTCTCAGCTATTTGTAACTCCTCCTCAGACAACCATTTTGCCTTTTTGCATTTATTTTTCTTTTAACATGCCTCCTGAGAAATCTGTATGCAGGTCAAGAAGCAACAGTTAGAACCGGACATGGAACAAAAGGCTGGTTCCAAATTGGGAAAGGAGTGGTCAAGGCTGTATATTGTCACCCTGCTTACTTAACTTATATGCAGAGTACATCATGAGAAAGGCTGGGCTGGATTGAAATACAAGATGAAATCAAGATTGCCTGGAGAAATATCAATAACCTCAGATATGCAGATGACACCACCCTTATGGCAGAAAGGAAGAACTAAAGAGCTGCTTGATGAAAGTGAAAGAGGAGAGTGAAAAAGCTGGCTTAAAACTCAACATTCAGAAAACCAAGATCATGGCATCTGGTCCCATCACTTCATGGCAAATAGTTGGGGAAACAATGGAAACAGTGAGAGACTTTATTTTGGGGGGCTCAAAAATCACTGCAGATGGTGCAGTGCAGATGGTACAGCCATGAAATTAAAAGACACTTACTCCTTGGAAGAAAAGTTATGACCAACCTAGACAGCATATTAAAAAGCAGAGACATCAGGTGGATGAAACTGCAGCCTATTATACAGAGTGAAGTAAGCCAGAAAGAAAAACACCAATGCAGTATACTAACGCATATATATGGAATTTAGAAAGATGGTAACAATAACCCTGTGTACGAGACAGCAAAAGAAACACTGATGTATAGAACAGTCTTATGGACTCTGTGGGAGAGGGAGAGGGTGGGAAGATTTGGGAGAATGGCATTGAAACATGTATAATATCATGTATGAAACGAGTTGCCAGTCCAGGTTCGATGCACGATACTGGATGCTTGGGGCTGGTGCACTGGGACGACCCAGAGGGATGGTATGGGGAGGGAGGAGGGAGGAGGGTTCAGGATGGGGAACACATGTATACCTGTGGTGGATTCATTTCGATATTTGGCAAAACTAACACAATATTGTAAAGTTTAAAAATAAAATTAAAATAAATAAATAAAAAGCAGAGATATTACTTTACCTACAAATGTGCATATACTCAAAACTATGGTTTTTAAAGTAGTTATGTATGGATGTGAGAGTTGGACTATAAAGAAATCTGAGTGCGGAAGAATTGATGCTTTTGAACTGTGGTGTTGGAGAAGACTCTTGAGAGTCCCTTGTAGTGCAAGGAGATCAAACCAGTCAGTCCTAAAGGAAATCAGTCCTGAGTATTCATTGGAAGGACTGATGCTGAAGCTGAAGCTCCAATACCTGATTCCAAGAACTGACTCATTGGAAAAGACCATTATACTGGGAAAGATCGAAAGTGTGAGGAGAAGGGGATGACAGAGGATGAGATGGTTGGATGGCATCATCGACTCGATGGACATGAATTTGAGTAAGCTCCAGGAATTGGTGATGGACAGGGAAGCCTGGTGTGCTGCGATCCATGGGGTCGCAAAGATCCAGCCACTTCTGAGCAACTGAACTGAACTGAACTGAACTACACTTGTGGGGAAAGAACAAGCTATACAAACAGGAGCATCTCCTGTCAGTAAGGCCAGTTTCAACAGATGTACTTCAATGCCAGCCATTTACCAATCTAGCAGTGTATTCTTGAGCTCTGAAGCTACTCCTGGTGCCAGAGGACACTGGGCAGCTCTCATGTTGTCTCCATTCTGGTATGAACACACATGACCTCTCTTGTTATGGGACCCTCTCACTGATCTTTACCTTCTACCTGGGGAGCAGTCTCCCTCTGCCGCAAAGCATGTGCCTGGGCACAAGTACATATCTTTTTGCATATCAAGGGTGGAAAATGTATCCAATACATACACACATATTATCCACCTCAGTCGCTGTTAGCAGGACCACTGTAAGCCTATTCACCCAGTTTGTAAACACCGTATATTGACATTGTCCCTGATAGTTCTTCCTCCATCCCTTGTATCCAATCCATCAGCAAGTTTACTCCAAAGTTCATCCTAAATTAGACCATTTTTCACATTCTCTGTTGCTACTCTTCCCTATTGGCTCAGTTGGTAAAGAATCTGCCTGCATGAAGGAGAACTGGGTTTGATCCCTGGTTCAGGAAGATCCCCTGGAGAAGGAAACAGCAACCCACTCCAGTACTCATGCCTGGGGAATTCCATGGACAGAGGAGCCAGGCAGGCTACAGTCCATGGGATCGTGAAGAGTCAGACACAACTGTGTAACTAACTTTCACTTTTTTTTCCCTGTTGCTACAGGTGAAATCAGCACTATTTCTTTTCTGAACTATTAGAATAGTAGAATAGGCTTCTAATATTTTTATGTTACTATTGCCTCTGATTCTCTCTCTTCAAATAGCATGGTCTTTTAAAATATAAATCATATCCTAAAATTCCTTTTCTTAAAATCCTCCAGTGATTCTCATCACATATCCAGACATATTATCCTGGTTTATGTCCAAACATAATACACTGTTATTTAAAGGTTTCCTTTGTCCTGTTCCTTATCATGTCTCTAACCTCAATTCTTATTGACTTCATTTGTTGTCTTTATTTTGTCAACCTAGATTTTTCCCTGATCTTTGAGTTAGAAGATTTTCCCCTTGATCTTCACAAGGATGCTTACTAGGGCTACTTCCTGTTAGGAATATCTCCCTTAACTGCCATTTATTGAGACTTTTTCCTTACCTACCCAACCTATAATTAATTCCTTGTTAATTGCCATAATATTACCATAGCATTTACTGTTATGTAGCATTTTGATATATTTATATGTACTTATGCATTTATTGTCTATTTCTTCTAATTAGAATAAGAACTGTTTTATGAGGACCTTGTCTGCTTTCTTCACCTTTGTGTTTCCAGTAATAAGTTTATACCCCTGAACTGGTTTGGCAGTGACCTCTGTGATATTTGGGGCCTTGGGAAAACAGGACACTAAGGGAAAGAGAGAAGGAAGGAAAGCAGGGACAGGAAAAAGAAGAAAAGAAGGGAAACAGGAAAGGAGAGGGGAGGAAAGGAAGAAAATAAATTGGGCAGAAGCATCTTAGCTGTAGTGCAAGTCTAAGGAACATTTAGCAAGGCCACTGGGGAGTGTTTGCACCAAAGTTGCCCATGAGAAGGGTGATGATTCCCAGAAATTGGCTTGCCTTCACATCAGTGCCTTGCTTAATTATCAGCTGAGAGCAGCCAGAGGGAAGCACAGCCTTGATGCCAATCACGTGATGGAATTAAGAGCCCACTTCCTGGGCTGCATAGTGACTTTTCTCCATGCAGTTGTAAACTTTAAAAGTTAATTCTCTTGGCCACTACAAAAGATAAAACTGTTAAAAGTTTTATTCTCTCATTATAGATGGTTCCACAGAATACAAGTGTATGTGTAGGAGGTGTTCGAAGGGGATGTATACTCACCTATACGTGCATACACACACACATACACACAGACTACTTAAAATTCATTGAATACAATGAACTTAAGAGAATCATCAAAAGCATGTTAAAATTGTTATTTTCAAGTGATGGAAATAATAATTTTTATTTTCTACTTTCTTCTCTTACATATTATACATTTCCTTAAAAAACTAAAGCCTATTATGAACAAAGGGCCTCCCTAGTGTCTCAGACAGTTAAGAATCTGCCTACAATGTGGGAGACCAGGGTTTGATCCCTGTGTCAGGAAGATCCCCTGGAGAAGGGAATGGCTGCCCACTCCAGTATTCTTGCCTGGAGAATTACATGGACAGAGTAGCCTGGTGGGCTACAGTCCATGGAATTGCAGAGTTCGACACAACTGAGACTAACATAGCCATATTATGAACAGGAAAAGAGTGAATTTAAAAGAATAGGGAATAATGTGACAAAGAAATGAATAAAGTGAGTGTTATTTTTTTTTCCCCCTTTAGGTCCATATCATAAAATCCCAGAAATTTGAGGTTGCAGAGGTCCTAAAAGATTGTATCTTATATTCAAAGAGTATGGAACTATATTATTTTAAGTATTGAAAATAGGAAGTTCAGTTGAATTTTGTCCATGGAACTATCCTTAATCTAATTTCAAATAAAAAATGTAAGTAAATTAAAATACTGAGTTCTCCCTTCGTGAAAGGTGATTAGAATCTGGATACAAGCATGAATGTTAATGACAAAAAATTAATAGTTAATGTCCTTACCTGGTTCTTTGAAAGCATTGCCTTCACTGTATTAAATTACAACTTTTCATAATTATAATTGCCAAATTAAGTGAATAAAGTATACTGTATTCACTTGTAAGGGCTTTCAAAACAAAATATCACAGATTGTGTTGATTAAACATCTGAAATTTATTTTCTTGTAGTTTGGGAGCCAGAGCTGTGAGGCAAGGTTGCCAGGGTTGGTTTCTTCTGGTGTCTCTTTCCTCGGCTTGCTGGTGGCCATCTTCTCCCTGTGTTTGTACATGTCTTCCTTCTGTACATATCGATGTCCAAATTTCCTCTTTTTATAACAACACCAGTGATACTGGCCTATCCTAGTAACATCATTTTAACTTAATTATCTTTTTATAGCATCTATCTTCAAAAATGGGCTTCCCAGGTGGCACTGCTGCTGCTGCTACTAAGTCACTTCAGTCGTGTTCGACTCTGTGAGACCCCATAGACGGCAGCCCACCAGGCTCCCCCTTCCCTGGGATTCTCCAGGCAAGAACGCTGGAGTGGGTTGCCATTTTCTTCTCCAATGTATGAAAGTGAAAAGTGAAATTGAAGTCGCTCAGTTGTGTCCGACCCTTAGCGACCCCATGGACGGCAGCCTTCCAGGCTCCTCCGTCCATTGGATTTTCCAGGCAAGAGTACCCTAGGTGGCACAGTGGTATAGAATCTGCTTGCCAATGCAGGAGAAACAAGAGACATGGGTTCGATTCCTGGGTCAGGAAGATCCCTTGGAGAAGGGAATGGTAACCCACTCCAGTATTTTTGCCTGGAGAACCCCATGGACAGAGGAGCCTGATGGGCTACGGTCCATGGGGTCGATCAAGTCCCACATGACTAAGCGACTGAGCACACATGCACATCACCAAATACAGTCACATTAAGATGCAGAGGGGGATAGAACTTCAGTGCATGAATTTGGAGGGAACACAATTTAGCTTGTGACATATACTAAACAAATATCTACTGTTTTTCTGAAATTCAAATTTAGCTGTGTGTCTTTTATTGTATGTGACTACTCTATAGGAATCCTGAAATTGTCATCTAATCTACAATGTCATGTATTTTCATTTATTTTCTGTATCTTAGCATCTATTTTTGGTGGTAGTTATAAAAGCCCTAGAAAAAAATTTATTTGAAATATATATTTTTTCACATTGCTAACAAGGAAATTCCTTTGATTTAAAAATGAATGCCTATTAATTTGAAAGCAACTACTTGAGCCTGTATCTTTTTCTCCTTAAAGGTTAATCACATGTAAACTAAGTAAAATAATACCATACTTAATTCATCTTTTGTGGGCACTTCCATTGATTAAAACAAGAGAATCTCTTGGAATACTTTAATATCTAATCACCGAAGAACCCAGTTTAATGATATTAGTATCACCTACTTTAATTATCTCAGTTTGTAAAATCTGGTATCTTTGACATTATAGTTAAGTAATCATCCAACAGAAAATTCCTGCTAAAAATTCTTTTTTATCTTTAGTAAATTAGCCTCTCTGAATTTTCTTTACAATTCTTGTTTTTTTCCATAATCTCAGGTAAGGGTCACTTGGACTTAGGTCTAACATCTAATTTCATATGCCAGAAGTATTAACTTCATCTGAGCTGCACATACTAAGAATATTTTTTTTTTTAACCTAGATCCATTCTCTTAAAGGGGCTTCCCTTGTGACTCAGTGGTAAAGAATCTGCCTGCCAATGCAAGAGATGCGGGTTCAATCCCTGGGTCAGAAAACCCCATGGAGAAGGAAATGGCAACCCACTCCAGTATTCCTGCCTCAAAAATTCCATAGACAGAGGAGCCTGGCAGGCTATAGTCCAAGGGATCTCAAAGAGCCGGACATGACTTAGTGACTAAACAACAACATTTTCTTAAAAATAAGATTTCTCAGTTATAACTTATTTTATATTTTTTAAAGACTCATGTATTACAAATGATGTTGATATTGACATTAATACACTAGAATTTTCCACTTTCCTAGGAGCTAACATCACTATATTTTTTTCCATTCCATATTATATTATTAATTGAAACTGTTTACAGGCAATGCAATGCCAGTTATAACAAATGGAATCAAAATGTTTTTTTAAAAAATGAAAAAATAATTCCATGTGAAAAACGATTTATAAAATCTAAATTTTTAGCAGCAGTAAAAAGAACATGAACATTGGAATGAGATAGTTCAAAATCTTTCAACCTTGATGCTTAGTTTTAGAAACAAGACAAGAAGGCCAAAATGGAATGGCTTGTGCCAAGCACAGGTGACCAAACCAAGACTTAACTACAGTTTTGGCTCTTTCAAAAATAGAATATTAAACCAGTCAATCAACTGTCTGATTAGCCTTAGTTAAGTAATCTGCCTGATAGACTCCTGCCATCTCCTAAGGGAAAATACTTTTGCAATAATCAACCCCCCCCCTTTTTTTTTTTGGCCTCGTATTTTATTCCCATTCCCTTCTACCCATAAAAGTTTTTTTTTTCATTTTGGAGGAGCTCCACAGACCTCCTTTCTATCTACTAGATTGTATGTTACTTCATTTGAATCAATTTTACTCAAAGAAATTCTTGAAAATATGATATGCCTCGATTTCATCTCTTAATCATAGCAACCTTGACTACTAGATTTAGGTCCTTTGCTTTTTAAATGGAAATAACTCTTTTCATTGTAAGTTTGATCTAAGAACAAAATGAGTATTAAGTATTTGAAGGCTCTTATGGCTGTACTAACACTCCCTATGGGGAAGAAAATTCATGAATGCCAAACTGATAGAATTTGAGTCTAAGATTTTAATTTAATATGAAGATAATTATGTTTAGTAATAGCTCAGGAACTGATGCTATAGGGTTTGGTAAGATAAGATTCAATGCTGTGGTAATTTTGGTTAGCTCGTTTAAACCAAATTAAAACTCCTTAGGATTTTAGTGTTTTAATTTTTTTCTAAATGTGTCAATCATTCATTTTCTAGAGGAGTGCTTTACTTAATGTCATATTTGAATAAGGTGAATAAGAATTTGACATTAAGAAAATTTGAATTAAATAAAATTCTTCTTATAAAGGGCTTCCCCATTGGTTCAGCAGGTAAAGAATTCACCTGCAATGCAGAAGACACAGGATATGATGGTTTGATCCTTGAGTTGGGAAGATCCCCTGGAAAAGGAAATGGCAACCTACTCCAGGATTCTTATCTAAAAATTCCTAAGGATAGAGGAGCCTGGTGGGCTACAGTCAAAAGGATTGCAGAGTCAGACACGATTAAGTGCAAATGGACTTCTTTAAAAAAAAAAAATTACACATAACTAGAGAAGTATAATTGTAATGAAAGAAAACACAATAATGTGTTCCTACACGTCTCAAAATGTATGTCACAGTACATTTTTCATAATAATTCATATTAAGCATTGATGGAGCTCTTATGTATCAGATACTTAATAGGTGCTTAAGGTGGTTTTCTTATTTAACCATCACAAAATCCAGGTTTGAATTGTTATTTTCTTTAATTCTTTTTGATAAATAGGTTTCTCCTGAATCACTTTCTCAAGGACAAATTGAAAGTGGGAATCAAATATTTGACTATATTTTTTCAATTAATGACATTAAATAGTCTGTCAAACTAATAAGAGTAGATATTATTTGACATAAACAATAGTATTTTTTGAACCAGTAAAAAATTTAGTCCCCTTTCCAAATCTTTGGCAACTTGAAGGAAAACAGTTGTATAAGTTGCACCTAGGATTCATTTGCTGCTGATTCATTGGCAAGAGGCAAATGTAAGTTAGGTTTAAAGAGTGAACACCCATGGTCAGTCTGGAGCAGCACAACTCTAGACTGTATTGAAGCTAGACAAAGTTCTGTAATAAATAAATCTGTAAATTTACTTTACAGATTCTATGTGTTATAAGTCCATCTTCAAAGTCTGCCAGATATTTCCACTGAAGCTCTTTAAGTGTGTGTGTGGCGGGGGACGGTGGTTGTAAGTTGTTCTCATTCGTGTATCTCAGAAAATACCAAGTTACCATTTATGTTATTCTCCTAGGGCTGCCATGATAGGATACCATACCACTATTGGGGTGGCTTAAAGAAAAGAAATTTATACGGCAGTCTGAAGGCTGGAAGTCCAAGACCAAGGGGCCAGCAGAGTTGGTTTCTGGTGAGACTCTTCCTTGCTTGCAGATGGCTGCCTTCTCACTATGGTCTCACATGGTCATTCCTCTGTGCACAGGAAGAAAGAGTTGTCTCCTGTCTCTTTTTCTTAAAGACAATTGTCCTATCATGTTAGAAGTTCAACTTTATGACCTCATTTAACCTTTATTACTTCATTAAAGTCTCTACATACAATCCCATGGGAGACTAGAGTTTGAACACAGGACTTTTTTTGGGGAGGGAGGAGGAATGACACATTTCAGTCCATTACAGCATTAAATTGGAATCTCCCATTTACATGTAGCATTTAATCATTCATGTTATTTTCATCTTTAGAAAAAGGAGAATAAAGCTCCCTTTGGAAATAACTGGCTCACTAACAAGAGTTGATGATTTAAGTATGGATGAGGGTACAAGGAAGAGCAAATGATGATTGCAATCGCTCAAACAGGATTTTGGTATACATGGGAAAGTTCCTGAATAAAAATACATGCCAAACTGGAAAAATGAAAAGCATTCTTGGCTTTTGAAATAGCATAAAAGTGAAAGTGAAGTCGCTCGGTCGTGTCCAACTCCTAGCGACCCCATGGACTGCAGCCTACCAGGCTCCTCCGTCCATGGGATTTTCCAGGCAAATTAGATGTTATCTATTGCAAAAACAAAACACTTTTGGAATGTCAAAATATGCAAAGAACATCCAAGTTAATGTATTCTGCTGACAAGAAAATAAACTTATGTTCCCTTTAACTGTTCAATGACAACGGTAACTAATCCTTCATTCTGTAGCTTATTATGCATTGTCATGAAATAGATAATACAATTTCCACAAACCTCTTCTGATTTCATGTCAAACAAATTCTCTCAAAGCCATTTAATAAATAAATAGAAAAACAAAACTTGAAACTACAATTTGTGTAATTGATTGCTTTGAGCCATCTATTACTCTTTTCACAAAACAGATGTACTTTTCTACTCAACTGAGAGAATTTTTTCCAAATTGAGGCTTAGATAAACTGCACATTAAGAAAAAAAAATTAAGGCAGCATACTTCTTTAAAATAAAAATTAAGAATATATGAAATTCTTTCTCATATTGAGAATCAATAAGCCATTTAATTAAAACTCTTACTGCTTGTGAAGACATTGGCTCTCTAGCTCTCTCTCTTTCTTCAGAAACATGTTTAATAATGCATAATATACTCTAGTTGTATAAAGTGCCTTTTGAGTCCTTGATTTTACTATATGTTATTTTCCTGCCTGCACTATCCTTTCACATTCATTTTCTACAGGGCAAACTCTGACTTTTCTTTAAGATTTAGCTTAAAGGTGTCTCTTCTGTGAAGACCTCTTGAACCCTCTAACCTGTAGATATCTGGCATTTCTGCTTTTTCTTTCTTAAAAAGTTATTTCTCTCCATTACTTTTATGTGTATCTAGGATACTACCCTACAATCAAGACTCATATCCAACTCATCTTTATTTCTCTCTTGCCTAAAATAAACTTTAGTCCAAGGTAAGCATTTGGAGAAGACTCTTGAGAGTCCCTTGGACTGCAAGGAGATCTAACCAGTCCATCCTAAAGCAGATCAGTTCTGAATGTTCATTGGAAGGACTGATGTTGAAGCTGAAACTTCAATATTTTGGCCACCTGATGCAAAGAGCTGACTCATTGGAAAAGACCCTGATGCTGGGAAAGATTGAGGGCAGTAGGAGAAGGGGGCAACAGAGGATAAGATGGTTGGATGGCATCACCGACTCAATGGATATGGGTTTGGGTGGACTCCTGGAGTTGGTGATGGACATTGAGGCCTGGTGTGCTGTGGTTCATGGGGTCGCATAGAGTCAGACATGATTGAGCGACTGAACTGAAGCATTTAATAAATGTTTTGCAAAACACAACCAATCAAGTAAGAGTACAGGATTTTTATCAGAGAAAATTACATTTGAATTTCACCCTATGCCACTTAATTTGTTTTTCTGAGCAAATTGCTTAAAAATCTCTAAATTTTAGTTTATTCAAACAAAAGAAATTATACTGCTTATATATTGTGTTACTGTTTGAATTAAATGAGATTATAGAGAGATAAAGAGAAGGAGAAAGAGAGAAGGTGAGAAGAAAAAGGAGAATGACATCAAGCTTAACATAATATCAGTATATAAACTTTCTTTTTGATTTTAACAGTTATTTCCCTGAAAACATAAGTTATACGATTTACTATCTGTTTACTACTTACTATTGCCACAACACAAAACAAAAACTCCTGTGGATATATTGTGACTACCTAGTTAAGTCTCTCTCTCTCAGTTGCGTTTACCTATATTTAGGTTATCATAGCCTTTATGTTTTAGAAAAGCAAAAGCTAAAAATTAAATAAAATAATTCTTTTTACTAACTTCATTTAATGTAATTAAATATAAAAATTATTTTCTACGAAGACTTTTGCAAAAAAAAAATTTATGTAAGTTTTGAAGCTTTCCAAGTATTTTATAGACATATATGTGACTGATGCATTTATATTTGACACTTTCGACTAGATCTCCCTCTGCTATGTTATTGGTTATCACAATTGTAATTAATCAATTATGCGATTTTCTGTTCAATGTCTACTTTTCCCACCAAAATGTAAGTTCTATAATGGAAGAGACCATATCTACCCTGTTCATTAGCATTCCCTCAGTATTTCTTAGAGTTCCAGAGCCCAGTCTTTATTCAAGTTCTTAAAGAAAACCCCTAATCAAAATAGAATACTGAGCTGCTGCTTCTTCTCCAGTGCCAGGCTCCAGAGTTTCCGTCAGCAGCCCCAGTCTCTGAGCTCTCTCCCTTTAACAGGACCTCTGCGGGATGCTTCCTTGTGTCACAGCCAGGCAATTATCCACAGATAGAGATCTGGGCCAAATACAGGGCTCGTAATGTACATTTCCCTCTTCTCTTGTGCCTGAAAACAGTTGCAGCATACATTTTGTACAATTTAACAGTTTTTAATGGCAGGAGAACTGTGGAGAACCTGTCACAGTTCCCCACAGGTTATTTTTAATACCATTTTTAGGACCATTTTCTAGAGTGAATGAGCTTATGAATACAAAGTATGTGTGCAGCACAGCTTCATCTTAACACAGGTAGATAAATTTAGTATATCTCACAATTCATGTCAGTCCTTTTCCTTAGGTGGTTTAGTCTCTAAATGGTACCCGACTCTTGCAGCCCCATCAACCACAGTCTGCCAAGTTTCTCTGTCCATGGGATTTCCCAGGCAAGAATACTGAAGTGTGTTGCCATTTCCTCCTCCAGGGGGTCTTGCCGACCCAAGGATCGAAACTGGGTGTCCTGCATTGGAGGCAGATTCTTTACTGGTGAGCCACCAGGATTCCTTAAGGTCAATTTTTGCGATATCAAAATTTTTGAAGTCCAAATATACTATCTGGTAACTCTCAGAAGGCTGAATGTACTGTAATCCTCATATCTTTTAGTCACATTTGATATCTGAAAGTAATTTCTAATCCATTTTTGTCAATGCAAAATAATCACACATTTGTATTTCAACTGTTATTTGTTGTTATTGAAACAATTAAATTATAATTTTTAGCATTAAACTTAATTGAACTGAAATTAATTCTGTTTAGTATAACCATGCAATTCAACATAATTACTTTGCCCCAAGAGTTTGCCTCTCTTCACTCAAACTACTTAATAATAGTAAAAAGAAGAATACTACTCCTATCTGTCACAATGCAAAAGGATTAACCAAGTGGCAAGTTCCAAAAGAGTGTTGGATCAGATAGTGATAGTTATTTCCTAATAACACATAGAAAGAGAATCTTTGTGGATAATTTTCTACTAGATGTACCAAGTAGCCAATTTATTATGTCCATAAGTGTTTGAATACAAGCACAAATAAAATTGTGTCAAGATGGGAAGATTCAAAAATCTGATTCAAAAGGGTTGGACCCATGAAGGATCTGTAATTATAATCATCATATTATACAAATAAAGATAAAATGATCTATGTAAAATCTTGCTCATCCCATTTTACCTCCTCTGGTCATCAAGGGGAGCATCTCCTTCATACAAAATGACTGGTGTTTGAACCATAATATAGACCAGTCCATATTTTCTATTCATGTATGTGTTCAGAAAATATTTTTGATGACCCACTCCGTTCTAGACAGAGCAATGCCTGGGGAAGCTGACATAATCCCTGACTACTCTGGCAGGAAGAATAACACAGGGAATAGCATAGACACGGAAGCCAAATTCTGTAGAGCTGGGAAAGTTAGAGTAGCTTTCAGAGAAAATGGCACTATAACCTCAGACAAAATTTTTTTAGAAACACATGGGGAAACAATTCCTTCAACTGTCCATGTGCTGAAGTCATGAGACTCAAATATACATTTTCCCTACCAGAAAGTTTGTAAAAGGAGAAAGAGTTTTGTCAAATAAAATGTAATTTGAGGCCAGAGTTTTGTTTATTTGGAATTATAAAACATATTATACTAAAAGAGAGTTCAAGTTTCTGAATAGCTGGCCCTTGCTGCTGGTGAGTGGCATAGAAAGGGAGTAAAAGAGTGAGAGAGAGGGAGAAAGAAAGAACAGTTTTATGTTTTTACCTTTGTGAAGTAAATTGTTTCCAGTTGACTTGTAGTACTTTCTGAGATTCAAAATGACAATTTATAAAGATACTTGCTGTAATGTAATTCAAATTATATGAACACATATTTACATTCTCATAACTCCAGTTTCTGGAAATAATAGTGATATAATTAAGTAATTAGCAAATTAATTGGATAAGTAAATTTTAAAAATAAAATTTTCCCTATAAGATGCTTTAGTCACAATGTGAGATTTACACTATATTTCTAAAATTTATCATATTAGGTACTTATGAGTTGTATTTCTTATGCAACCAAGTTCAATCCCCTCCAGTAAATCTCTTGATAGGTTCTCTGGCAAACTGTTAAAGAGAAGCTCATAGACAATTTTTGAGTGCTGAATGGCATTTTACTTGCAATAATAAAACCTAGTGCAAAGAAATTCTGCTTTGAATAACATGAGCTCACAAAATAAAGACAGCATGTGTGCATACATATAATATGAATTATTATATAATAGTCAAATTCTGTTTGACCAGCTTTGTGATCAACTTTGTAAAAAACATTTAAGAGATTCATAATGTTTGATAATTTGAAGGAGAAGGAAAGAGAGAGGAAGAAAGAAAGGGAGGGAGGAAAGAATGTAAAGAAAAAGAGATAAATGACACCAATATAAAAACAATTAAATACTTAAGCAAAAAATAAATAAAATTATTTCAGGATGTAAATATTTGAAAAATGTCATTTTATCTTTTGGAATGCAAGGCTTTTAGGAATATAGATGGTCTGGGATCAAGGGTACTTGATATATTCCAGGTCCAATAAGGCTAAAACTAATCCATGGGAATATAAAACACAAATTTCACTGTGTCAGTTTTCATTTGAGAAATGGTTTCTCAATGAGAAATTTCATTTGAGAGACATGAAATGCCAGGGTAAACAATCAAGACTAATCGGTTCTTTCTTTAAAATTTGAAAAGCAGTATTAGAAATTATACTCCTATCAGCCAAAAGACTATCATCACTTATCAATAAGTATAAAGTAAAATTATTAAAATTAACCTTACTTGTTACATGCATATGTCTGAATTCATCAAATCGTATATATTAAATATGTGCAATTTTTTTGTAAGTCAATAATACCTCAATCAAGTGGTTAAAAAAAAAAGCTTGTTTCATTAAAAAACTATATATTTTTTTAAAGAAATCATTGAGGGAGAAAGCATATAAATTTTGTTTCTCAGTTTAATGAGCTCATAGAGGAAAAAAAGGAGTTTGGGCCATGAGTGCCTAATCACACCTTGCTGTGGGTTACTGTAAATGCAGGCAAAATTCTTCAGAAGGGAAAAAATGCCTCCCTCAACATTGATCTTAAAAACTCTAAAAAAGTAAGTGATGTCAGTCATCAAACAGACCGAACAATAAAAGGTAAATCTGGTTTGAGAGTTTGCCCACTTAATGCTCTTAGGAAATTAAAGGATTTACATTTCATATGAAATCCAATAATATTTTAGAAGCATTTTTGTAACTTTCTAAGTGAGAAAAATTATTTTAAATATTCAAGGACAAGCAGCTATGATCATCTTTTAGGGCCATTAACTTTTTCTTCCTATAGTATTAAATGTACTTTATCCTTTTATTAATACCTCCTTAATTCTATGACCAAGAAAAGAAATTTGATGATAAATAAGCTCCAGGCTAAGCACTTGACACTATCATTTAATGTTTTGCTTGAATTGAAGCACTCCTAGCTATTCACATAGTAAATCCTTATCCTTTGCAGAACAGTTCAAGTTTAATCCTTATTCCATTTCTTCTGAGTTTTAAAACATCCCATGAATGCCTTAGTAGATTTTGCATATTTGTTTTGGGGGTTTTAATAACTTGAAAGAAATCATGTATTTTCTATTTCAGTTTATGTATTTGAATATCTGCCAGTATTAAAAATCTCATGCTTATATACACAAGCAGAAAAAGATGCACTGGGTAGGGATTTGAATGCATTGTATAATATATTATAATTTTGTACTATATATTGTCAAGTTTACATATTTATACACATATATAAGCAGAATAAGACAAACTGGAAATAGTAAATTATCTAATATTGCATATATAGGTTGCTATGTGTACATGAACATACTAATATGTGTATATTACCACTTTTGTATTTATACATATAGTATATATTTATATGTATTATAATTATATACAGTATTTATATCATATGTTCAGCTCTTTTTACAAATGTCTTTTACTTTTAATTTTATATTACATTAGAAATGAAATAAACCATTGATTTTATATTTTCCTATTGAGTATCATATTTATACATCCATTCAGTCCATGCATCCATCCATACAATTATACATAAAATATACCATTCAGATAAGAATATATACAAGATTTGATCTACCTTCAATAGAAATAGGTGGAACTTAATTTCAATAAAAATGAGAATTAATGCTCTGAATAATTATAATACATATATATGGGTCATAAATTCTTTTAAAATTTGACCTTGTCTTCAGTTTCATTCTTTCATAAGATGAACTTTCTTTCAAGTCCTTCCTATAGTGTTTTGATCATACTCCATCAAAAATAAAACAATCACAAATATCAAATCACCAGTTGTGCACCCAAACTAATATAGTGCTATGTCAATTATATGTATAAACATGTGTTAGCTTCTCAGTCATGTCCAACTCTTGAGACTCCAGAGACTGTAACCTGCCAGGATCCTCTGTTCATGGAATTCTCTAGGTAAGAATACTGGAGTGGGATGCAATTCCCTTTTCAAGGGAGATCTTCCCAACTCAAGGATCAAACCTGGGTTCAATCAATTATATCAAAATAAGAAGAGAAATAGAATATCAAATTATTTTTTTTCAAATGACCATGGCAATTATCATTGACAAAGATCAAAAAGATCTTTATGATCCTGATAACCACGATGGTGTGATCACTAGACTTCTAGAAGCAGACATCCTGGAATGCAAAGTCAAGTAGGCCTTGGAAGCATCACTACAAACAAAGCTAGTGGAAGTGATAGAATTCCAGTTGAGCTATTTCAAATCCTAAAAGATGATGCTGTGAAAGTTCTGCACTCAATATGCCAGCAAATCTGGAAACCTCAGCAGTGGCCACAGAACTGAAAAAGGTCAGTTTTCACTCCAACCCTAAAGAAAGGCAATGCCAAAGAATGCTCAAACTACCGCAAAATTGCACTTACCTCACACACTAGCAAAGTAATGCTCAAAACTCTCCAAGCCAGGCTTCAACAGTACATGAACTGAGACCTTCCAGATGTTCAAGCTGGATTTAGAAAAGGCAGAGGAACCAGAGATCAAATTGCCAACACCTGTTGGATCATTGAGAGAGCAAGAGAGTTTGACAAAAACATCTACTTCTGCTGTATTGACTACACCAAATCTTTGACTGTGTGGATCACAACAAACTGTGGAAAATTCTTAAAGACATGGGAATAACCAGACCACCTGACCTGCCTCCTGAGAAATCTGTGTGTAAGTTAAGTAGCAACAATTAGAATCAGATGTGGAACAAGACAGGTTCCAAATCGGGAAAGGAGTACATCAAGGCTGTATGTTGTCACCCTGCTTATTTAACTTATATGCAGAGTACATCATGAGAAATGTTGGGCTGGATGAAGCACAAGCTGCAGTCAAGAATGCCAGGAGTAATATCAATAACCTCAGATACGCAGATGACACCAGCCTTATGGCAGACAGCAAAGACCTAAAGAGCCTCTAGTTGAAAGGGAAAGAGAAGACTGAAAAAAGTTGGCTCAAAACTCAACATTCAGAAAACTAACATTTTGGGCTCCAAAATCACTACAGATGGTGACTGCAGCCATGACATTAAAAGACACTTGCTCTTGGAAAAAAAGTTATGACCAACCTAGACAGCATATTAAAAAGCAGAGACATTACTTTGCTGACAAATGTCCATCTAGTCAAAGCTATGGTTTTTCTGGTAGTCATGTATGCATGTGAGAGTTGGACTATAAAGAAAGCTGAGCACTGAAAAATTGATGCTTTTGAACTGTGGTGTTGGAAAAGACTCTTGAGAGTCCCTTAGACTGCAAAGAGATTCAACCAATCCATCCTAAAAGAAATCAATCCTGAATATTCATTGGAAGAACTGATGCTGAAGCTGAAACTCCAATAGTTTGGTTACCTGATTCAAAGAACTGCCTCATTTGAAAAGACCCTGATGCTGGGAAAGATTGAAGGCAGGAGAAGAAAGGGATGACAGAGGATGAGATAGTTGGATGGCATCACCAACTCAATGGACATGAGTTTGAGTAAACCCTGGGAGCTGGTGATGGACAGGGAGGCCTTGCATGGGGCATTCCATGAGGTTGCAAAGAGTTGGACACGACTGAGTGACTGAACTGAACTGAACATTACGGCATCTGCTCCCATCTCTTCATGGCAAATAGATGGGGAAATAGTGGAAACAGTGAGAGACTTTATTTTTGGGCCTCTAGATCACTGCAGATGGTGAATGCAGCCGTGAAATTAAAAGATGCTTGCTCCTTGTAAGAAAAGCCATGACCAACCTAGACAGCATATTAAAACACAGAGACGTTACTTTGCCGACAAAAGTCCATTAGTCAAAGCTATGGTTTTTCCAGTAGTTATGAATGCATGTGAGAGTTGGACTATAAAGAAAGCTGAGCACCAAAGAATTGATGCTTTGAACTGTGGTGTCGGAGAAGACTCTTGAGAGTCCCTTGGACTGCAAAGAGATCAAAACTGTCCATCCTAAAGGAAATCCTGAATATTCATTGGAAAGACTGATGCTGAAGCGGAAACTCCAATACTTTAGCGATCTGATGCAAAGAACTGAGTCATTGGAAAAGACCGTGATGCTGGGAAAGATTGAAGGCGGGAGGAGAAGAGCATGGCAGAGAATGAGATGTTTGGATGGCATCACTGTTTCCATGGACCTGAGTTTGAGCAGGCTCCAGGTGTTGGCAATGGACAGGGAAGTCTGGCGTGTTGTAGTTCATGGGGTCGCAAAGAGTCGGATAGGACTGAGTGACTGAACTGAACTAAACTGATGGAAATTGTGATCATGTCTGAATTTTCACAACACTGGTGTATGTCTTTTGGTGTATTTTCTACAATATTGACACATATACATAACAAAAGATAAAGCATCATTGAGTGATTGTATTGACAGGTGTGGTAGGTAAAATAATGATTCCCCTTCAATGACTGTATCTAAGATCCTGAAATCTGTGAATACATTTTATTACATGGCAAATATTTGAATTAATAAATGAAATTAAGGTGTATCCTTAGCTAACTTTGAAATGGAGAGGGAGTCCTGGAATATCCAGATCAGATCAGATCAGATCACTTGCTCAGTTGTGTCCGACTCTTTGCGACCCCATGAATCGCAGCACACCAGGCCACCCTGTCCATCACCAACTCCTGGAGTTAACTCAGACTCACGTCCAGCCAGTCAGTGATGCCATCCAGCCATCTCATCCTCTGTCGTCCCCTTCTTCTCCTGCCCCCAATCCCTCCCAGCATCAGAGTCTTGTCCAATGAGTCAACTCTTCACATGAGGTGGCCAAAGTACTGGAGTTTCAGCTTTAGCATCATTCCTTCCAAAGAAAGCCCAGGGCTGATCTCCTTCAGAATGGACTGGTTGGATCTCCTTGCAGCCCAAGGGACTCTCAAGAGTCTTCTCCAACACCACAGTTCAAAAGCATCAATTTTTTGGTGCTCAGCCTTCTTCACAGTCCAACTCTCACATCCATACATGACCACAGGAAAAACCATAGCCTTGACTAGACGAACCTTTGTTGGCAAAGTAACGTCTCTGCTCTTGAATATGCTATCTAGGTTGGTCATAACTCCTTCCAAGGAGTAAGAGTCTTTTAATTTCATGGCTGCAGTCACCATTTGTAGTGATTTTGGATCCCAGAAAAATAAAGTCTGACACTGTTTCCACTGTTTCCCCATCTATTTCCCATGAAGTGGTGGGACCAGATGCCATGATCTTCGTTTTCTGAATGTTGAGCTTTAAGCCAACTTTTTCACGCCCCACTTTCATTTTCATCAAGAGGCTTTTGAGGGTGGTGTCATCTGCATATCTGAGGTTATTGATATTTCTTCCAGCAATCTTGATTCCAGCTTGTGTTTCTTCCAGTCCAGTGTTTCTCATGATGTACTCTGCATATAAGTTAAATAAAAAGGGTGACAATATACATCCTTGACGAACTCCTTTGGCTATTTGGAACCAGTCTGTTGTTCCATGTCCAGTTCTAACTGTTGCTTCCTGACCTGCATACAAATTTCTCAAGAGGCAGATCAGGTGGTCTGGTATTCCCATCTCTTGAGGAATTTTCCAAGGTTTATTGTGATCCACACAGTCAAAGGCTTTGGCATAGTCAATAAAGCAGAAATAGATGTCTTTCTGGAACTCGCTTGCTTTTTCCATGATCCAGAGGATGTTGGCAATTTGATCTCTGGTTCCTCTGCCTTTTCTAAAACCAGTTTGAACATCAGGAGTTCACGGTTCACGTATTGCTGAAGCCTGACTTGGAGAATTTTGAGCATTACTTTACTAGCATGTGAAATGAGTGCAATTGTGTGGTAGTTTGAGCATTCTTTGGCATTGCCTTTCTTTTGGATTGGAATGAAAATTGACCTTTTCCAGTCCTGTGACCACTGTTGAGTTTTCCAAATTTACTGGCATATTGAGTGTAGCACTTTCACAGCATCATTTTCAGGATTTGGAATAGCTCAACTGGAATTCCATCACCTCCACTAGCTTTGTTCATAGTGAAGCTTTCTAAGGCCCACTTGACTTCACATTCCAGGATGTCTGGCTCTAGGTCAGTGATCACAGCATCGTGATTATCTGGGTCGTGAAGATCTTTTTTGTACAGTTCTTGTGTGTATTCTTGCCATCTCTTCTTAATATCTTCTGCTTCTGTTAGGTCCATACCATTTCTGTCCTTTATTGAGCTCATCTTTGCATGAAATGTTCCTTTGGTATCTCTGATTTTCTTGAAGAGATCCCTAGTCTCTCCCATTCTGTTGTTTTCCTCTATTTCTTTGCATTGATCGCTGAAGAAGGCTTTCTTATCTCTTCCTGCTATTCTTTGGAACTCTGCATTCAGATGTTTATATCTTTCCTTTTCTACTTTGCTTTTCGCTTCTCTTCTTTTCACAGCTATTTGTAAGGCCTCCCCAGACAGCCATTTTGTTTTTTTGCATTTCTTTTCTATGGGAATGGTCTTGATCCCTGTCTCCTATACAATGTCATGAACCTCATTCCATAGTTCATTAGGCACTCTATCTATCAGATCTAGGCCCTTAAATCTATTTCTCACTTCCACTGTATAATCATAAGGGATTTGATTTAGGTCATACCTGAATGGTCTAGTGGTTTTCCCTACTTTCTTCAATTTAAGTCTGAATTTGGCAATAAGGAGTTCATGGTCTGAGCCACAGTCAGCTCCTGGTCTTGTTTTTGCTGACTGTATAGAACTTCTCCATCTTTGGCTGCAAAGAATACAATCAATCTGATTTTGGTGTTGACCATCTGGTGATATCCATGTATAGAGTCTTCTCTTGTGTTGTTTCAAGAGGATGTTTGCTACGACCAGTGCATTTTCTTGGCAAAACTCTATCAGTCTTTGCCCTACTTCATTCCGTATTCCAAGGGCAAATTTGCCTGTTACTCCAGGTGTTTATTGACTTTCTACTTTTGCATTCCAGTCCCCTATAATGAAAAGGACATCTTTTTTGGGTTTTATTCCTAAAAGGTCTTGCAGGTTTTCATAGAACTGTTCAACTTCAGCTTCTTCAGTGTTTCCGGTTGGGGCATAGACTTGGATTACTGTGATATTGAATGGTTTGCCTTGGAAACGAACAGGGATCATCTGTCATTTTTGAGATTGCATCCAAGTACTGCATTTCAGACTCTTTCGTTGACCATGATGGCCACTCCATTTCTTCTGAGGGATTCCTGCCCGCAGTAGTAGATATAATGGTCATCGGAGTTAAATTCACCCATTCCAGTCCATTTCAGTTCGCTGATTCCTAGAATGTTGACATTCAGTCTTGCCATCTCTTTTTTGACGACTTGCAATTTGCCTTGATTCATGGACCTGACATTCCAGGTTCCTATGCAATATTGCTCTTTACAGCATTGGACCTTGCTTCTATCAGCAGTCACATCCACAGCTGGGTATTGTTTTTGCTTTGGCTCCATCCCTTCATTCTTTCTGGAGTTATTTCTCCACTGATCTCCAGTAGCATATCGGGCACCTACTGCCCTGGGGAGTTTCTCTTTCAGTATCCTATCATTTTGCTTTTTCATACTGTTCATGGGGTTCTCAAGGCAAGAATACTGAAGTGGTTTGCCATTCCCTTCTCCAGTGGACCACATTCTGTCAAATCTCTCCACCATGACCCGCCCGTCTTGGGTTGCCCCACGGGCGTGGCTTAGTTTCATTGAGTTAGACAAGGCTGTGGTCCTAGTGTGATTAGATTGACTAGTCTTCTGTGAGTATGGTTTCAGTGTGTTTGCCCTTTGATGCCCTCTTGCAACACCTACCGTCTTACTTGGGTTTCTCTTACCTTGGGCATGGGGTATCTCTTCATGGCTGCTCCAGCAAAGTGCAGCCATTGCTCCTTACCTTGGATGAGGGGTATCTCCTCACCACTGCCCTTCCTGACCTTCAACGTGGGATAGCTCCTCTAGGCTCTCCTGCGCCCACCCTGGAATATCCAGGTGGTCCCAATGTAATCATGAGCATCCTCATAAGTAAGAAGGGTGCTGGAAGTCAGAGAAGCTGCCTCTAGTGGCTAAAAAAAGGGTGAGGGCAAGAACTCTCTCTTTGAGCACCAAGAAAGGAGGGAAGCTCTGCTGATATCTTGATTTTAGCCCAGCGATACTTAATTTGGACTTCTTACCTTCAGAACTGTAAGATAATACACTTCAATTGTTTAAACTCACTAAATTTGTGGTGATTTGGTACAGAAGCAAAGGGCTACAAATGTAACAGGCATTTCTCAGCTGAGTAGCCTTAAAAATGTATTGTGCTTGGGAGAAGTAGACCCATAAAATCATAAGCCTTGTGCAAGGTTTCATCACTTATGTTTATGTGAAAAATGCCCAGGAAGACTTTAAATGATAAGAAATTGTATCATTAAAATTTTACTCTATTAGAAGTGTGATGCTCCAACTTGCATTAAAAATGATGATTTATCAGTAATTTATTTTACCTAGTAGTAAATAATGACTCAACTGGCATTGTATTTTAAATATATCACAGAGGGAAAGTTGTTTCATGTCCACATTTTCTATTTGAGCTCCTTGTGAAAAGTAAAAGTGTTACTCACTCTGTCCTGTCTGACTCTTTGCAATCCCATGGTCTATAGTCCACCAAGCCCCTCTGTCCATGGGATTCTCAAGGTAAGAACACTCTAGTGGATAGCCATTCTCTTCTCCAGGGGATTTCCTTAACCTAGAGACCAAACTCAGGTCTCCGGCATTGCAGGCAGATTCTTTACCATCTGAGCCACTAGAGAAGCCCATTTGAGAAATTTGAGCTCTATAATAGTATTTAATTCACAAATTTATATATCTTTATTGAGTTATATGTTCTCAAGTTGTAAAATTATTCTCATAGGTTTCTTTTCTTGACTCCCAGGGGTAATTTTCTTGTGCATCTTCTAATGATGGGAAAGGCAGCAGTTGGGAATAGACAGGATATATTAAATATATAGGTTTATTTAGCATTCACTATCACATTATGTAATAGTGCATATAATAAAGTGCTTAATATACATTTGATTGCAGGATTCAACCTTAATTTTCTAAGAGGAAAATATGGTATAGTTCTGTTTTTTTGTTTGTTTGTTTGTTTTTGTTTTTTTTTTTTTTTTTTGAGTAGCATTAAACATTTGGTATAATTCACTGGTAAACTGGTGGCAGGTATTACAGGAAGGAGTTTTATAGGAAGTTTTCTATTGAAATGTATGAGTACAGGTAAGTGTATTTACACCTGGCAAGAATACAGTTTGATGAATTCTCAGAAACTAAAACACCCATGTAACCTGCTCACTGCTCAAGATATAGAAACTAACACCCCCAAAGCCCTCATCTGCTTCTCTTCCTCTGGGCTTTACCCTCAAACAAATGTAATCACCTTCCTGCCTTCTAATGCCTTAGGTTGATGTTGCCAGTTCCAGTTATTCCTGAAGCTGGCTTGGCCTTTTTTGTGTCTGTTTCTCTCATTTTCATCATTCTGGTAGATGTGAAGTGGTATTACATTGCGTGTTTCACATTTATTTATTTTGTAATGAAGCACACATTTAAAAACATTTCATATGTTTGAGCATGTATAGTCTTTGAAAGAGCCTTTTGCCTGTTTGTAAATTCTTTTTTTCTTAATCAGTTGTAAGATTCTGTTAAATATTCTGAGCCTTTTATTTATTATATATGTTTAGAATTATCCTGTCCCAAACAGTGGCTTTCCTTTTTACTGTCTTAATTTTTTAAATATTTTTTTTCCTTCAGGTTAGTGGGTTTTTTTAAAATATTCAGGTTAAGCAAAGTTTTCTTATAAATGTTTTAAATATTCTTCTGTTTCCTTCTAAACATATAGTTGTTTCATAAGCAACTGACAAAGATTTTCCTATATAAATGTTGTAACTATATTCTTCTGTTTTGTTCTAAACATATAGCTGTTTCATAAGCACTTGACAAAGAATTAATCTCTGAAATATGCAAACAGCTCATGCAGCTCAATATAGAGGAACAAATAACCCAATCAGAAATTGGGCAGAAAACCTAAATAGATATTTCTCCAAAGACCTACAGATGGCCAACAAACAAATGAAAAGTTGCTCAACATGATTAGTTATTAGAGAAATGCAAAACAAAACTACAATAAGATCACAACTACTATGAGGTATCACCCCACACCTGTCAGAATGGCCATCATTAAAAAGATCTACAAACAACAAATGCTCCAGAGGATGTGGAGTAACCTTCTTGCACTGCAGGTGGGAATGTAAATTGATAGAGCCATTATGGAGAACAGTATGGAGTTTCCTTTAAAAACTAAAAAAAAAAACCAAAACTAAAAATAGAACTACTATACGACCCAGCAATGCTACTACTTAGCATATACCCAGAGAAAACCATAATTCAAAATGACACATGAATCCCTATGCTCAATACAGCACTATTACAGTAGCCAAGCCAGTCAGTTCAATTGCTTAGTTGTGTCCAACTCTTTGTGACCCCATGGACTGCAGCATGTCATGTTTCTCTGTCTATCACCAACTCCTGGAGCTTTCTCAAACTCATGTCCATTGAGTCAGTGATGCCATCCAATCACCTCATCCTCTTTTATCCCCTTCTCCTCCTGCCTTCAATCTTACCCAGCATCAGGGTCTTTTCCAATAAGTCAGTTCTTCGCATCAGGTATCCAAAGTACTGGAGTTTCAGCTTCAGCATCAGTCCTTCCAATGAACATTCAGGACTGATTCCTTTAAGATTTAGCCAAGATGTAGAAGCAACCTAAATGTCCATCAACACAGGAATGGATAGAGAAGATGTAGTATGTATTTTCAGTGTAATGTTACTCAACTATAAAAAGAATGATGTAGAGATGTGGATGGACCTAGAGACTTGCATATGGGGTACAGTAAGTCAAAGAGAAAAACAAATACTGTATATAAATGCATATATCTGGAAGCTAGAAAATGATATAGATGATTTTATTTAGAAAACAAAAATAGAGACACAGAGATAGAGAAGAAACATACGGATACCAAGGATGGAAAAAAGGGATGGGATGAATTGAGAAATTGACATATATACACTATTGATACTATGTATGATTTCCCAGGTGGCTCAGTGGTAAAGAATTTGCCTGCCAATGCAGGAGACACAGGATTTATCTCTGGCTCAGGAAGATCCCCTGGAGTAGGAAATGGCAATCCACTCCAGTATTCTTGTCTGGAAAGTTCCATGGACAAAGGAGCCTGACAGGCTACTATCCATGGGGTCTCAGTCAGTCAGATATGACTCAAAGCTCTGTGGTGACTTAAATGGGAAGAAAATCCAAAAATGAGGGGATATATGTATATATGTATATATAAAGGTGACTGCAGCCATGAAATTAAAAGATGCTTACTCCTTGGAAAAAAAGTTATGACCAACCTAGATAGCATATTGAAAAGCAGAGACATTACTTTGCCAACAAAGGTCCATCTAGTCAAGGCTATGGTTTTTCCTGTGGTTGTGTATGGATGTGAGAGTTGGACTGTGAAGAAGGCTGAGCACCGAAGAATTGATGCTTTTGAACTGTGGTGTTGGAGAAGACTCCTGAGAATCCCTTGGACTGCAAGGAGATCCAACCAGTCCATTCTGAAGGCGATCAGCCCTGGGCTTTCTTTGGAAGGAATGATGCTAAAGCTGAAACTCCAGTACTTTGGCCACCTCATGTGAAGAGTTGACTCATTGGAAAAGACTCTGATGCTGGGAGGGATTGGGGGCAGGAGGAGAAGGGGACGACAGAGGATGAGATGGCTGGATGGCATCACCGACTCGATGGATGTGAGTTTGAGTGAACTCCGGGAGTTGGTGATGGACAGGGATGCCTGGTGTGCTGTGATTCATGGGGTTGTAAAGAGTCAGACATGACTGACTGACTGAACAGAACTGACTGAAAGCTGATTCACTTTGTTGTAAAGTAGAAACTAACACAACATTGCAAAGTATTTATACCCCAATAATAATTAATTTAAAAAAAAAACATAGTTGTTTCAAGGACATAGACTATTTGGGGAGGGGGTGATCATTATGCTACCCCAATGGATATTTATGCATATTTATGAGTATGACTTTGCTAGTGGCTCAGAGGGTAAAGCATCTGCCTGCAATGATGGAGACCCGGGTTCAATCCCTGGGTGGGGAAGATTGCCTGGAGAAGGCAATGGCAAACCACTCCAGTATTCTTGCCTGGAAAATCCAATGGATGGAGGAGCCTGGTAAGCTACAGTCAATGGGGTCACAAAGAGTCGGAGACGACTGAGAGACTTCACTTTCACTTTCATGAGTATAACAAAATAATGACACAATTATATATAGCGTGTAAGATATGTATGGACATGAATATCAAAAATAATTACTAAATTAGTTGAAGCAACAGGAAAGAGCACTTTATTTTGCACTTTTGTGGTTAAAATCCTTTGGAAATATTTTCCTTTTATGCACAATAAATTTTTAAGCATTAAATGGGCCCCGGGAACCAGTTTTTGTTATTAAAGTGCAGACCAGTTAAAAATGTCATGAATTTTTATTTATTAAATTGCATACCATTGAGACACATAAAATAAAACTGGTAAAAATATAAAGCAAACTTATATACCTTCTCAGTCTTTAGCCAATTAAGCTCACATAATCTCCCAAACACAATATTTATGTCACAGTTTCACTTTTTTAAAAAGTGGAACACTAAAATCTCATAAAGTTGTTTAAATTTATATTAATTAGGTTAAAAACTCAATTACATCTTAAGCAAAGAAATTAAAAATAGTGCCAGTGACTTCAAATTAAGCACAATGGATTGGATGTGATTTTTAATCTATATTTCTTCCAGAAAACAAGAGTTTTACAAAAACTTAAAATTCACAGCAAAAAATAGAAAAAGTCAATCAAGCAACCAGAGATGTTATCTCAAGATAACAAAAAGGAACAGGACAGTAAGTCTTTTATCAAAAGAAAAAAAAACCAAGATGATATCAAAGTGTGTTTAGGACCAATGGGCATAAAAATTAACTTTTGCTGCTTTTTCCTGGAAAGATGAAGGGAGGGACACATTTTATTGTCTGATAAGGCAAAAGTGAGAGGTGAAACTGAAAAAGTAAGATTATTGTATTGGACCAGGTAAACTCATAAATCTCCATCTATCCAGTAAGGACAAAATCTACCTCCTACCACCCAGCAGGGGGTGCATGTTCCCTATATGAAAATGAACTAGAGTTTATAGCACACAGAGACACAAGACAATAGGCCTAATGTCTGAGAGCACCCATATCAGAATCAGGGTGGGCATTTTTGTGTAAGAATTCAAATAGCTAATCCTTTAGGTTTTGAAGTTCTGTGGTTGGTTGCAATAAATTGTGAAGTTGTAGCATGATGGCTCAGATGGTAAAGAATCTGCCTGCTGTGTGAGAAGACCCAGGTTCGATCCCTAGGTAGGGAAGATCCCATGGGGAAGGGAATTGTAATCCACTCCAGTATTCTTGCCTGGAGAATTCCATAGACAGAGCAGCCTGGTGGGCTACAGTCCATAGGATTGCAAAACATTGGGCACAACTGAGCAACTAATACAACACAGCATGATGAAAGTTATAGATGTTATGTAAATAAGTAGGCATTGTTGTGTTTTAATAAAGTTCTATAATAACAGGCTAGATTTGGCCCACAGGCCGTAGTTTGCTGACCTTTGAATCAACTTCAAGTCCATACATTTAAGAGTAATATTGCTAGCAATCTTTCCCAATTAGATATTCAAATGTATATTAACCAGACATAGAAATATGTTTACTATCCAAGTTACAACTAGAAAATTCCTGTCTGAAGATACTAACTATCCAAGAGAGGAGAACTACTTACAACTGCTGCTTCTGGCATCGCAGACAGACCATTCCATCTCTACCTGATCAATCTGAAGTGAAGTCCTACCATGTAAACATGCATTTAGAGCCTCTAACAAGCTTTATAGTGCCTTGCTCCAGTGTTCTTGCCTGGACAATCCCAGGGATGGGGGAGGCTGGTGGGCTGCCGTCTATGGGGTCGCACAGAGTCGGACATGACTGAAGCGACTTAGCAGCAGCAGCAGCAGCAGCTCTTGAGTAATGTTGCTGAGAAAAAAACTCATTAGATATTTGAGAAATTTCTAATATGAACCTGTGGCGGATTCATTTTGATATTTGGCAAAACTAATACAATTATGTAAAGTTTAAAAATAAAATTAAAAAAAAAAGAAAATAAGAGTAAGGAACTTAGAGGCAAAAATAAATTATACTTTAAAATTTTGGTGTACTTAGTTATCAATAAATATCAATATTTATATTCTCTGAAAGAGAAATAAAAATTTATTCATTAAACAAGCAGATATACAATTGGAATCACTGGTCCTTTCCAGCAACAAATATTTGAAACCTACTATGCTCAAGACTCAGTTTAGGGATTTGAGATACAGCAATAAACAAAATGTAAAAATTTATCTAATAATGTAATTGCTATTTTGATAGGGGAGATAGAAAATAAACATTGTAACAAATGTGACAATAAATGTCAGAAATGATATGAAGAAAATATAAAACAGGATAAGTCAAACCAGTTGTGGTCTTAAATAGCTTGTTCAGAGTAGCCTCATTGGTAAGGCAGTGTTTAAAAAGTGGTTGAGTCTAGTGTTAGACATTGAGAAGTGAGCCCTTTGGATATCTTGAAAGACTGATCTAGGTAGAGTGAGCACCCAGTGCAACTTCTAAAGGTAAGGCTAGGTCCAAAATATCCTCACAATAACACAATTTTGCCATTTTTAGTTTTGACATTTACACTGATGGTACAAAGTGATGTCAGAACTGTGGTTACAAGAGGTGGGGCTTAGGGAGAAAGGGAACTGGATGAAAGGTGGACAAAGGTACAAACTTCCAGTTATTACATAAATAAGTACTAGTCATATAATGAACAACATGGTCAATATAGTTAATACTGTTCAATGTCACATATGAAAGTTGAATTCTGATCAGGAGGAAACAATATTTTTTTTACCTTGTATACTTTTTGGATTTGTTTTTTATTTTGTATTTATATGAGATGACAGATGCTCATTTCTTGTGGTAATCATTTCATGATACATGTAAGTTAAGTCTTTATACTGTATAGTTTAAACTTACACAGCACTGTACATCAATTATTTCTCAATGGAGCAAAGAAAAAAAATCGGACAATCTCTAACACACATTATCCTAAGACAGCTTACTAGTCAGAGTCCTTTATTTTTGTTTTCAATAGAATTTTTTGCTGACTATACAAGCTAGGTTAGGGGTGATACTTATGAGCTTATAGCACCCAGCACTTCTCTTATACTTCCACTTCAGATCAGATCAGATCAGTCGCTCAGTTGTGTCCGACTCTTTGTGACCTGATGAATTGCAGCACTCCAGGCCTCCCTGTCCATCACCAACTCCCGGAGTTCACTGAGACTCACGTCCATTGAGTCAGTTATGCCATCCAGCCATCTCATCCTCTGTCATCCCCTTCTCCTCTTGCCCCCAGTCCCTCCCAGCATCAGAGTCTTTTCCAATGAGTCAACACTTCGCATGAGGTGCCCAAAGTACTGGAGTTTCAGCTTTAGCATCACTCCTTCCAAAGAAATCCCAGGGCTGATCGCCTTCAGAATGGACTGGTTGGATCTCCTTGCAGTCCAAGGGACTCTCAAGAGTCTTCTCCAACACCACAATTCAAAAGCATCAATTCTTCGGCACTCAGCCTTCTTCACAGTCCAACTCTCACATCCATACATGACCACAGGAAAAACCATAGCCTTGACTAGACGAACCTTTATTGGCAAAGTAATGTCTCTGCTTTTCAATATGCTATCTAGGTTGGTCATAACTTTTCTTCCAAGGAGTGTCTTTTAATTTCATGGCTGCAGTCACCATCTGCAGTGATTTTGGAGCCCCCCAAAAATAAAGTCCGACACTGTTTCCACTGTTTCCCCATATATTTTCCGAGAAATGATGGGACTGGATGCCATGATCTTCGTTTTCTGAATGTTGAGCTTTAAAGCCAACTTTTTCACTCTCTTCTTTCACTTTCATCAAGAGTTTTTTTAGTTCCTCTTCACTTTCTGCCATAAGGGTGGTGTCATCTGCATATCTGAGGTTATTGATATTTCTCCCGGAAATCTTGATTCCAGCTTGTGCTTCTTCCAGCCCAGCATCTCTCATGATGTACTCTGCATGCTGCTGCTACTGCTAAGTCACTTCAGTTGTGTCCGACTCTGTGTGACCCCATAGATGGCAGCCCACCAGGCTCCTCCATCCCTGGTATTCTCCAGGCAAGAACACTGGAGTGGGTTGCCATTTCCTTCTCCAATGCATGAAAGTGAAAAGTGAAAGTGAAGTCGCTTAGTCGTGTCTGACCCTCAGTGACCCCATGGACTGCAGCCTACCAGGCTAAGCAGAGTGACAATATACAGCCTTGATGTACTCCTTTTGCTATTTGGAACCAGTCTGTTCCATGTCCAGTTCTAACTGTTGCTTCCTGACCTGCATACAAATTTCTCAAGAGGCGGATCAGGTGGTCTGGTATTCCCATCTCTTTCAGAATTTTCCACAGTTTATTGTGATCCACACAGTCAAAAGCTTTGGCATAGTCAATAAAGCAGAAATAGATATCTTTCTGGAACTCTCTTGCTTTTTCCATGATTCAGCACATGTTGGCAACTTGATCTCTGGTTCCTGTGCCTTTTCTAAAACCAGCTTGAACATTAGGAAGTTCACGGTTCGCATATTGCTGAAGCCTGGCTTGGAGAATTTTGAGCATTACTTTACTAGCGTGTGAGATGAGTGCAATTATGTGGTAATTTGAGCATTTTTTGGCATTGCCTTTCTTTGGGATTGGAATGAAAACTGCCCTTTTCCAGTCCTGTGGCCACTGCTGAGTTTTCCAAATTTGCTGGCATATTGAGTGCAGCACTTTCACAGCGTCAACTTTCAGGATTTGAAATAGCTCAACTGGAATTCCATCACCTCCACTAGCTTTGTTCGTAGTGATGCTTTCTAAGGCCCACTTGACTTCACATTCCAGGATGTCTGGCTCTAGGTCAGTGATCACACCATCGTGATTATCTGGGTCGTGAAGATCTTTTTTGCACAGTTCTTCTTTGTATTCTTGCCATCTCTTAATATCTTCTGCTTCTGTTAGGTCCATACCATTTCTGTCCTTTATCGAGCCCATCTTTGCATGAAATGTTCCCTTGGTATCTCTGATTTTCTTGAAGAGATCTTAGTCTTTCCCATTCTGTTGTTTTTCTCTATTTCTTTGCATTGGTCGCTGAAGAGGCTTTCTTATCTCTTCTTGCTATTCTTTGGAACTCTGCATTCAGATGCTTATATCTTTCCTTTTCTCCTTTGCTTTTCACTTCTCTTCTTTTCACAGCTATTTGTAAGGCCTCCCCAGACAGCCATTTTGCTTTTTTCTTTTCTTTTCCATGGGTATGGTCTTGATCCCTGTCTCCTGTACAATGTCACGAACCTCATTCCACAGTTCATCAGGCACTCTATCTATCAGATCTAGGCCCTTAAATCTATTTCTCACTTCCACTGTATAATCATAAGGGATTTGATTTAGGTCATACCTGAATGGTCTAGTGGTTTTCCCTACTTTCTTCAATTTAGGTCTGAATTTGGCAATAAGGAGTTCATGGTCTGAGCCACAGTCAGCTCCTGGTCTTGTTTTTGCTGACTGTATAGAGCTTCTCCATCTTTTGCTGCAAAGAATATAATCAATCTGATTTTGGTGTTGACCATCTGGTGATATCCATGTATAGAGTCTTCTCTTGTGTTGTTGGAAGAGGGTGTTTGTTATGACCAGTGCATTTCCTTGTCAAAACTCTATTAGTCTTTGCCCTGTAAATTTGTTAAGTGGGTCCATATCCTAATTTGACTGTAATTTCTATAAAGACAGCACACCTGCCTTTGTCGTCACAGTATCCCCTATACTTAACTAGCATTGCTAATAACCTATTTTAGCATGATGTATTGGATTTAACCTGCTTTTCTTGTTTAAAATCTCACCTTCAATGATGTAATGACATGCATTGCCTCAGAAGTGGAAAAAAAAAAAAGTAAGGCAAATATATGTATCATTCAGCTCTGATTTACAAATGTTTATATGTTAAATTATCATAAAACAGAAACATGATATCCAATGTGCTTTTGGTTCTCAAAATGAGTGAGAGTGTTTGTCATTCCATCATGTCTGACTCTTTGCAATCCCATGGACTATAACCTGCCAGGCTCCTCTGTCCATGGGATTTTCCAGGCAAGAATACTGGAATGGGTTGCCATTCCCTTCTTCATGGAATCTTCTTGACCCTGGCTCTCCTGCATTGCAAGAAGATTCTTAATAGTGAGGCAACTGAGGGAGAATATTTTGTCTTAAAATGGAATTCTAGAGATCATAATTTCTTTATCATAAGCTAAACCTGAGAAGCCTAAGAGTTAGAGTTTATACACATGACCTACTGGATTAGAAATAATGTGGCAATTAAATTAGAGCTGTTCTGAAAGTAAGGACAAAACAAATCTCTGCTGCGGCTGGAGGCTTAGGAAGGACTAGTAAAACAGAATACAGTTTAGATTCCAGTGTACACACTGAACTCTTATCTATCTCCCAAACACCAAACCCAGGCATGGTATGGGGTATGGAATCTCTTGAAGTCAATAGTTAGGTTTGGGATCTGAAACATTTGGGGACTTTTGGGCTACTGATCATATAGAACTCTTGATGCGTACATCCTCAGTCATGTCCGAATCTTTGCAGCCCTAAGGACTGCCAAGCTCTTCTGTCCATGGAGTTTTCCAGGCAAGAATATTGGAGTGGGCTGCCATGCTCTCCTCCAGGGGGTCTTCCAACTCAGGGATCAAACTCGAGTCTCTTACAGCTCCTGCACTGGCAGGCGGATTCGATACCACTGTGCCACCAGGGAAGCCCCACATGGATACATAAATGCAGAAAATGCTAGGCCAGTATGGCTGAAGTAGAGTAGAAATGGCAATGAGAGTCCGATATAGACATCCTACCCTTCAAATATTCCTCAGCTTACATGGGCAGAGATAATATCCCCAAATTTCTGGGATCCAAGGCTCCAAGAGAGCTAAATACTCACCTAGATGCCATGAAATTGTTGTGGGAATTTTGGGTTCCATGGTAGTAGCTATAAGGAGATTAGGAACCAAGTCTGGGGCAGAGTCATCTAGAGAGATAATTGTGTTATTTCCAGAAGAGTCACAATGCCTTGCCTGTTCCAGACAATTAGATAAAACACTAGTTTTCATAATGAAGAACAAAAGCCAACTCCCAGCATCAAGTAGTGAAAGCTTGACCTTTACGTAGGCCAATGAGGACAGAAGTACTCAACCACAAACGTTCCTCAATGCAGAACTATAAAAAGAGGTATATTGGAGCTGGCACAAACCAGCTCATTAGAGCCCATCATGGGTACCTCTTTCCAACTCTGCATTCAGTAATGGTACATTGGAAGCTCAAAATTGGCCACCAGGAAAGCATTTATACCATGAACTTGGAAACCCAGCCAATTGGGGCCTTATCCCCATTTTCCTCTCAAGAATCAGGTATTAAATATTTTCCAGCATGCTGCAAATGACATGTAAGCCTATTGTGCATTCAGATTATCCTGGGAAGAAAGAAAATAAATGGAATAGATCATCAGATACCACTAAGTAGTGCCTGTGTGTGTGCTGTCTCTTCAGTTGTATCTGCCTCTTTGTGAACCCATGGACTGTGTAAACTGCCAGGCTCCTCTGTTCATGAGAATGTCTAGGCATGAATACTGGAGCGGGTTGCCCTGCACTCCTCCAGGGGATTTTCCAGACCCAAGGATCAAATTCATGTTTCTTATGTCTCCTGCATTGTCAGATGTGTTCTTTACCACTAGCATCACTAAGTTGTAGTGAAATTTTAATAAGCAGCTACTCAAAAATTCCCAAATGGAAGGGCTAGAACTTTATGTAAATTTTGTTGTAAGTAATCCATTAATATCAACAAAAATGCCAAGTTTTACCCAACAATTCCATTTTGTTGGGATTGTTTTCAGCAAATAGATGAAAACATATGTAAGGAGAGTACTCATTAAAACATTACTTAAAATGTTGGAAATGATTTCAACATTCAGAAATATAGGATTAATTCAATAATTTATAGTTATGAAAAAAATACTAGATGTCATTAAAATGACATTGGGCATATCCATTGATTTAACTATCTGTTGACAATGTATTTAAGTGAAATTGATGATATGAAACTTCAAATGTTTTACATATCACATTCCAAAAGGATATTCGTGAAAGTATTTATAATGCTTATCTTTGGTATTATTAATCTTGGAGCATTTTGATTTTTTTCTCTTCTTGGGTTTCTACATTGTAGATTGTTATCTACCTCAAGAATGCATTACTTGAATAAATTATTGAGAGTATTAAAAGAAGTGGTGGTAAAGCACGAAATTTTTTTCATAGATGACTGAAATTGGCTTAAAGATAAAGGTTTAAAGGTTTCAAAAGAGAAGATTTAAGTTTGAATATTGAATCAGGGATTTGAAACTGAGAATTTTATAAATAGGAGATTAATACTTCTGCATCAGTTATTTTCAACTTTAATCTTCTGATGTATCAGAAATATTATCTTAGTGTATTCTTAAGAGACAGAGATAGTTGGTCAAAATGCTAAGGTCAAAGTTTAAAGTAAATTTACTTACGCTATTTTTACTCTGGATAACAGAAAGGACAGGATGGTTTTATTCCCCTAGGTGGTAAGCAGCAAATGATTTTTGCTTTCTACAGGTCTTTTTCCCTTTTTTTAACTGTCAGGGCACAAACACGTTAACTTCACATAAATGGAGAGTACCTGCTGTGGAAAACATCTCTTTTGACTTAAAAAGGAGCATTAAAGCCTCTGTCACTTCAGTGAAATGACGATTAAAAGAGCAAATGTGAAGTACTTATATATCCAGGTTATAGCAGTTACAAGTTAGAAAAGTTTAAATTTCGTTGGTTTTTTTTTTTCTGTGGAGCAATGGTTATTTGCGACCAGTCACATCAGTTCTGGTCAGAATAGTCAGTTCTTCTGGCTAGCCAGCAAATAAAATACGTAAAGATTCTTCCTTCATTAGGTCAGCCTCCAGGAAATGCTGATGGAAGAATGAAAGGCCATCCTTTACCCTTGAGGAGCAAACTTCTAGGAATTTCCATTAGCACACTGTTAGAATTTGGCTATCTCTTTTCGTGCATAATTTTCTAATTTCAACATTTAAGAAAACACTAATACAGATGCTCTTTCTTCAAAATTTTAATTCATGGTTGTCTGTCAAGATTTGTAAGCTCCATAAAGTTTCCTTCTCTTTAACCAGGTACAGTAAATGAAAGAAGATAGCAAATGTTTGGAATATGACTTTGGTTTTGATCATACAAACACGTCTAAAATAAAGTTTCCCAGTTTGCAGCCATTGACATTTTTTACAGTCACATGTAGGAAGTTATCCTGTGTATTGTAGGATGGTTTGCAGTGTCCTGGCTACTGCAGTATACCCACTAGATTTGTTTGTTTAATAGGTTATAGTAGCACCCTGTCCCCAGGTGTGACAATCAAAAAACATTTGCAAATATTGCTCAGTGTCCTCCAAGAGGCAAAATATCCTCTGATTGTCAGCTATTGATCTAGAAAACTTAGAAAAGTTAATGCACAAAAATTAATATACTGTATGTTTTTAATTATATCATTCAATTTGACTATGTCGATATCATATCAATAAATTTGATTGTCATAATTAAAAACAATTTTTTTGTTTAAAGATATCAGTTCATAATCAGGAATTAATCTACTAAATCTGCAGGTGGGTATCAGCTACGAAAGATTGATTTTCTAAATAAATAGCTGGTAAAGGACAAGAAGAAATCTCATAGCTGTCAGTTTTAAATGAGTCACACCTTTGCAAATCTCATTGTTTGTCCTTATGCATGACATATTGCTGTGATGCTGTGTTTTACAAAACCAGTTATAGGCATGTATGCAAGGAGAAAGGTGGCACCAGTGCCCTTGAAGCAGGACTGAACTAAAACAGAGGCCTCTATATGCACTGTGTTCTCTAATGTGCTTTAGTTTGCCTTCAACACAACTGAGAAGTCCAAATTTTACTTCCCATATGTAAAGCATCTTACAGAAAGTAAGAATGAAAAGACTTAGAGACTTCACTGGTGGTCCAGTGGTTAAGACCACTTTTTCTACTGCATGGGGCATGGATTCTATCTCTGGTGGAGGAACTAAGATTCCCACATACCTGGTGGTACATGGTACAACCAAAAAAAAAAAAAAAAAGAATGAAAAGACTTAGTGTGTAGCTCAGATGATAAAGAATCTACCTGCAGTGCAGGAGACTTGAATTCAGTCCCGGATCAGAAAGATCACCCATAGAAGGAAATGCAACCCACTTCAGTATTCTTGCCTGGAAATCTTATGGACAGAGGAGCCTGGTGGGCTATAGCCGATGGGGTCTCAAAGAGACATAACTGAGTAACTAACACTTTAAAAGCACTCAATAATTGTTAAATGTTAAGAATTAGATTTGTGGTGATATAGGAAGACCATGAATTTCAGAGAAAGAAATACATTGGTTAAATCTACTAGTTGTGTAGTTTTGGTCAAGTTTTTTGTTTTAGCTTGTATGTTTCCAACTTTTCTTCCACCAGTAAAATGGACTTAATGATAGATAGCTTATAGGATTATTGTGAGAATAAATTTTAAAATTCAAATCATCCAGCATAATTAAACATAATATATATTCAAAAAATGTCAGATGATGGAGTAAATACATAATAAAATAATTCTCAAGAACATAGAAATTTATAAACAATACATATTTTTCCTTATATTTTATTCCAAAAATTTGTTTCAGAAAGAAAAATAAGGATATAAAAAGAAGAAAAAAAATATTCAGTGACTCCCCTACTCCCCTTGTTTTAAGATGTTGGTAAACATAGTACTTCAGTGCAGCTGGTATTTTATGTACCAAGGAATTTCAAATGTCTTTCAGAAGAAAGCCACCTATATTCATGTCATGTTCAAAATATTAAACCAGTTCCAAGTTGGCAAGGATAAAAAAGAAAACATTCAGTAAATTTCAGTCATTTGCCTCCCAAACACTTCACTGAACTTATTAAATGCTGTGCATGTAATACATTCTAACTGCTAATAGGGTTCATAGAAGAACTTTAATTTTCCCACTTACTTTGTATTGCAGCTTGCATTTTAAGGTTTTCACATGTGATTGCAAACAGTTTGAATTATCCTGAATGAAAAGTTCTGTACTGGGCGGTCAGGGAGTGATTTTTGTCTTCCTCTAACATAATCCTTCCTCTAACATAATTCCACAATAAACTGTGGAAAATGCTGAAAGTGATGGGAATACCAGACCACCTGACTGGCCTCTTGAGAACTCTGTAGGCAGGTCAGGAAACAACAGTTAGAACTGGACATGGAACAACAGACTGGTTCCAAATAGGAAAAGAAGTATGTCAAGGCTGTATATTGTCACTCTGCTTATTTAATTTATAGGCAGAGTACATTATAAGAAACACTGGGCTGGAGGAAGCACAAGCTGGAATCAAGATTGCCAAGAGAAATATCAATAACCTCAGATATACAGATGACACCACCCTTATGGCAAAAAGTGAAGAACTAAAGAGCCTCTTGATGAAAGTGAAAGAGGAGAGTGAAAAAGTTGGCTTAAAGCTCAACATTCAGAAAACTAAGATCATGGCATCTGGCCCCATCACTTCATGGCAAATAGATGGGGAAACAGTGTCAGACTTTATTTTGGGGCCTCCAAAACCACTGCAGATAGTGACTGTAGTCATGAAATAAAAACACACTTAGTCCTTGGAAGAAAATTTATGACCAACCTAGACAGCATATTAAAAAGCAGAGACATTACTTTGTCAACAAAGGTCCGTCTAGTCAAAGTTATGGTTTTTCCAGTAGTCATGTATGGATGTGAGAGTTGGACTATAAAGAAAGCTGAATACTGAAGAATTGATGCTTTTGAACTGTGGTGTTGGAGAAGACTCTTGAGAGTCCCTTGGACTGCAAGGAGATCCAACCAGTCCATCCTAAAGGAAATAAATCCAGAATATCCATTGGAAGGACTGATGTTGAAGCTAAAACTCCAATACTTTGGCCACCTGATGCAAAGAGCTAACTCATTTGAAAAGATCCTGATGCTGAGAAAGATTGAAGGTAGGATAAGTGGACAACAGAGGATGATATGGTTGGATGGCATCACCGACTCAAGAGACATGAGTTTGAGTAAACCCTGGGAGTTGGTGACAGACAGGGAGACCTGGCATGCTGCAGTCCATGGGGTCCCAAAGAGTTGGACATGACTGAGCAACTGAACTGAACTGAACATAATCCTATAAAAGTAATAATTTATTATGATATACACTCAACTATAAGATTACCAACCTCAGCAAGTCTTAACAATTTGTGGATCAAGCATTTGTAAAGTAGCTTCTAAATAATGCTGTAATAGAAAACAAAATTATAAAAAGCACAGGGCAAAACTTCCACATGCTACCAGTTTCCTGCAAGGGAAAAAGAAACAAGAAATTGCTCTCTGGTGTGATAAAAGCTATAGTGCACATAAGCAGCCATGAAACCTGTCAAAGGGCGGAACAATGACTTCGTCTTCCTTCAGGTAGGCTGTCCTATCTCTTAGCTGATTAGGATAGCCTATCTGAAGATTCCCTGGTGGCTCAGCAGTAAAGAATCCACCTGCCAATGCAGGAGACAAATGCAGGTTCGATACTTGGGTCGGGAAGATCCCCTGGAGCAGGAAATGGCAATCCACTCCAGTATTCTTACCTGAGAAATTCCATGGACAGAGAAGCATGATGCGCTAAAGTCTGGTGTGGTAGCAAAGAGTCAGACATGACTTAGCCACTAAACAACAACAAACAACAATGTTATCCCAGTCAACCAAAAGAGTTGCTCTTCTGGAGTAGAATACATCAGTATTTATTAGTTCATTAGGTTTTTGAAAGGATTTGAGAGGGAAACAACAGAACATCAAAGTTCTCAAATTTGTACTTTAAAATTGTGTGTGTGTGTGTGTGTGCGCTCAGTTGTGGCCAATTCTTTGCGACTCTGTGGACTGTGGCCCACAAGGCTCCTCTGTCCAGGGAATTCTCCAGGCAAGAATACTGAAGTAGGTTGCCATTTCCTACTCCAGGGGATCTTCCCAACCCAGGGATCAAATCTGCATCTCGGGCATTGATAGGTAGATTCTTTACAACTAGCGCAAACTAGGAAGCCCCTAGAATTACTTGGAGATCTGAAACTCCTGATATGCAGGCCCAAACTCCAGATCCATTAAATTAAAATCTCTAGATCTGGAACCTAGAAAGCAAAAGTTTAATCATCCTCAGGTAATTTAAATGGGCAGCAAAATCTGAGCTTCATTGATCTATAAAGACAACCGCTAATCTAAAAGGAGCAGAGAGAATCTATGTATCCTGGTGTGTCCTGAAGAGAGTCAGTGTTTTCACTGATCACTGAATTTAACTATTAATTAAGTGACTAAGACAAAACTGGGTTAATGCTGACCTTTATTATTGATTTTTACAAAATCAAGCCTATGTATTTGCCAGAGGGAAAAAAATGCCTGATTCACATAATGCTGTTAGATTTGTCTCAAGGAATGTTTTTATGCATACCGAGTTCAGTTCAGTTTGGCCTCTCAGTCATGTCTGACTCTTAAGGCTTAATGCACATAGTTGTCAAGAATGTCCTATGATATTAATGAAATTACATCTACAAATTAATAGGCAGAGGTATGGAAATCTATTTTGATAGAAAGTTTCATGATGGTTTTTATTATTTTTCTGATTTTCTACTAAACCAGTATAACTTGGAGAAAGTTGTGTTGAGAAAAACCTGAGAATTTCTGATAAAAGCCAGTATGTGACTATTAAGTACACCCTCTCTTTATGATGTCTTGAATCCTTGAGCAAGATTAGCTTAAATGTATTCTTAGGTGCATGTATTGTTTGGGGGCAAAGATACAATATACATTTCATAATAAGAGGAAGTTATCTTTTGTGATGAATTTTTCACAGAAAGGATCTATGCAAGGTGAATTTACAATAAAGGAACAGAGCTTTTCATTTACATAAGTAACAAAATTTTTTAAAAAAGAAAAAAACTGTATCCCCCTCGCTACTAAGAAGCAGTTTCAGAGCTTCAGCTTCTTCCTCTTCAGTCTACTGAAGTAGACTGTCTACTGGTAGACTACAGTATTCTACCAGTCTACTTTTTGTCCAGTGGAAGGACCATGGACTTTAGTGTCAAGCAACAGTCTTTCATATTCATTTAAATCATCTTAAATTGATTTGGCTTGATCAATAAAAAAGCTCTTTTTACCCTTTACTCAGTTTTCATAGACTCTTTTTTTTTTTTTTTTTTTTTAACCAGTCTATGCACTTGATAAAAGCTTCAGGGAATGTAGCTCAACCCTTATCTACCTTGTCTCCTGACTCACTCTTCATGTTTTCCTAGGATTGTGACTTTCTCTGTTTTTTTCTATATTTGTCACACTTTAAATGTAGACAGATCCAGGGTTTCCACTCAGACTTTTTAGTCTTCACACATACCCCTTCCTTTTCCTCTCTCATTTAGATTAGCTCTCAGGAAATCTCTACTCTCACCTACTATCGTTGTGTGTGGCCAGTCTGTTTCCTGGGTTCTAATCTCATTATCCTGCTGCACAGCACTAGGAAGTACTCATAGAATTTCCTGTCAATGCTTTCTTTTGACAGATAATCAGAAATTTTAAACTCAATTGTAAAACTTCATGGTACTCTGAAATAGTTTCAGTAAAAATTAATTGAGCATAGCCTCACCATACAGGAACTTTAGTATATCACTTTATATTTGCATAGACAGGTAGTGGTTTTGTTTGTTTTTAATTTTCCACTTAAAGCATCTTTGTTTGTCACAACACCTGGTGTCTAGAGGAAATATTTTGATTCCTATTTTATGAATGAAGAGACTGTGAAAATCTTTAGAAAATTTCCCCAGTCTTGTGAATTGCATGGTGATAAGTTTCTACTATTTTATCTTGCCTTTCCTATCCTAAAATAAACTACTCAAATTAACAAATAATGATTGTATGGTTTTGGTCTTTTATCATTGTTAACAATACTGTATGTTTTAACTATCAAACTAAAAATACTGACCCATATAAGCAAGTACAGACATAATCGTGACTTGCATAAA